>NW_027531999.1:1774147-1906316 GCF_008692635.1 Crocuta crocuta
TGCACACTGAGAAGCAGCTAGAAAAATATCCTAGAAGTCATGAATTGAAATGATTTTCTTATTAAAATATACCACAAACAACAAGGCCAGTTAGAAGAATTTGATGATTTTTATGCAAATTGTAGATCTTAAAGAAGCCCCATTAAACAGCACTTCTCTTTCCCACCAGTGCTTCTAAGAGTAATCTCTGAATTAGGAAGGTGAGACCAGTTATTCACAGACAATGATGGTTTTAAGAAGGCTTATATCAGCTTACAACAAGGATGAGTTAAGAAAAACCTAACCTTTCTATGGGCATGCCCACTCTTCAGTGAAATATGGAAAAAGCTGAGGCAAACATTCCAATTTGCTCTTGTCAAATTTACCAGTTCAAAACTTCCCAGGGTCAAAGTGTGTAAAGAGAGGTTTAACTACTTTAACTACTTTAGCTCCCAATGAGAAAGATCAGAAATGGGAAATAAATATTCTTCATTAATATAGATTATAAAACTGGCAGAGATAGAAGAGGATATTATTAATTATGAAATTAACTACCAGGACATTTTGGCAAAGTCTTTCTTCATACTTTATCTCTATAAAGATAAACTATCTTAAGAGAGTTTATCTTAAATAAACTATCAGTGAGGTTTTTAATTGCACCTGCTAATACTTTCAACTCTCAGAAAGAAAATGAAATAGTAGGTGAAACTACCCTGAAGTTATTACCTCTTACTCTTTTTTTAATTTAAAATTTGAGTATGGAATAAAAGTGTACCAAAATTCAGAAGATAACAAAGAGTATGCTGTGAAAAGTATATCTGGATGATCTTTAATGAGAAAGGAAGAAATGATATCCTTGGAGTACCTTCCATGTGCCAGCCACTGTTCTAGATGCTGAAGACTCAGGAGTGAATCTGATAGACAAAATCTCTGCCCTGATGGAGTTCATAGTATGGGAGAAGGTAGAAAACAAACAATGAATGATGGTAATAAGTACTATGGAGAAAAATTAAGACAGATAAGGTACACAAGGTACATTGGAAGTGGGTGGTAAAATCTCACATATTTTTGGGTAGAGACACAATGGAAGTAAGAGCAAGCGCTATTGACAGCTGGAAGAAAGGCATTCTAGGAAGATAGATTGTTAAGGACAAAGACCCTGTCAGAGCTCACTGAGCAAGTCTGAGATCCGCATGAAGTCCACACGGTTGGAATGAGGAAGAGAGCTGGAGGGGGTAAGTTCAGAGAGGCAGCTGGGCCCTGACCTGAACTTTCACTCTGAGTGAGAAAGCACATCATTGGAGGATTGTGAACAGAAGAGTGACATAATCTTACTTTTCAAAAAGGTCACTCTGGTTTCTATTTAAAAAAGACAGCTTCAATAATACAGCCAATAGATGATGGTAGCATGAATTTAAGTAGAAATATAGAAAACAGCGTAATGATTGGGTTCGGATTATAAATAGTTTTCGAATGTAGCAACAACAGATGTGAGATGTGAAAAAAGGAATCAAAAATGAATTCAAGGCGTTGACCCATGCAACTTGAAGGAACGAGTTGTCATTTACTAAGATGAGAAAGACTACAGAATGAGCATATCTGAAGAGAAATTTAGGAATTTGATTTTAAACATTCCAAGTTTGAGATGCCTATTAGATTTCCATGTAGAACTGTTGAATCGCAGATGGATATATGAGGCTGAGATTCACTGCTCTTCAAGAGAAATATAATGCAAGTCACATATTAAATTTTCTAGTAGCCAAATTTTAAAAAGTTAAAAGACACAGGTGAAGTTTATATTAGTAGCATATTTATTTTTTAAGTCTCCAAAATATTACCCTTTCAACACGTAATTACTATAAAAATTAACAAGGTACTTTATCTTCATTTAAAAAAAACTAAGTCTTCAAAATCTAGTGTATATTTTGTACTTCATTGCACATTCTCAATTCAAGATAGGCATATTTTACATATTTAATAACCACATGTGACTGGTGGTTATCTTGTTGGACAGCACAGGTTTTTAAAAAATAGATGACTACAAAGGAAATAGAAAAGTTCATGTAAAAAAAAAAAACTTGGTTGAATTATAGAAAGAATAATAATGTACTTTAAGATACTTTGGGCAACAAGTAAAAGCTCACACCCCAAACCTCAAACAAGCTTAAAGGAAAGTATATATCAGCCATGAGAGGAAGCCATGAGAGGAAGTTCTGAAGTGGAGAAACTCAACCATATCATCAAACCCCAGATTCTTCACATGGTTTTACACTATCTTCTGTGTGTTGCCTTTATCCCAAAGCTGGTAGAAAATGGCAGCAGTAGTCTCAGATGGCACATCTTGATACAACAGCATGCAGAAGTAAAATGAAGCATTTCATCTAGTGTGTTGTAGTAAGAAAACTTTCCCAAGAGAACCACACCACCCTTCTTTCAGGATTCATTTAATATTTCATTGGCCAAAGTTGAATTAAATGCTATTCTTTAACTAATCACTGTCAAGAAGTAGATACGGGAAGCTCATGTTGTGAATAAGATGAAGTAGGCACTTTCCAACCTGTCTGTAGTAATAAAACCAGAAAAATATAAATGGAACAGATAGTTGTGGACTCTTAAAGATGAATATCAGCATACAGATTTGGGAAAAAGATAGGGATTCAAATCACCCCTGAACCAACAGTGAGTGTATCTCTTTTTTCCTCCAGTATCCCACAGCTTGGTTTCAAGGTAGGTGAAAAAATAGATGTATGCATTGGTGTGGACAGTGGGATCTCAAGATGAAGCCTTCCAGTTCAATCTCAGGGAACAAAGAAGTCTACTGGAAGCAAGAATCATATCAGCAGGAGCCCACGAGCACCTAAAACTCCAAGGAAGAGAAACTTTCCTCTCTGACCAAAGGATCTGTGGTCCCAAGAATATGGCAAGAACTTCTGTTGCTTTTTTTTCTCTCTCTGTCTTCTGATGAAAACACATGGGAAACTGATGAAAACAGAGCGAACTCTGAAAAGTTGTTGCAAGTTTCAGTTTGCTCCTGAAGTTGGGGACAGTTGCAAGAACTATGTGGCAGAGCAGAGATGAATAACACCCCAACTTTTCAAGCAGAGGACAATAAAAGGGGGCCACAGGAGCAGTAAACTACTGAGGAGCTAGTGGAGAGGGAGGAGCTTAAGAAAGCAACACTATAAGGTTCTTTGTGAATTCTGGGGCTCATCTGGAGCTGCACATACATAGATCTGATCCTAAACAGTATATCAAAGTCTGATAAACAAACTGAGAAACAAAATGACCAGACTAGGTCCCAGACTGGCTACTGGGTATGGGACAGATTTTCATAGTTCAGCAAAGGTTTTGAAATAAAACTGGTATTAAAACCATAATTGATAGAAAGCTGAATGTAATTAATGGCTTGAACCCCAATAGGTCCTTTGGTTGCTCAACAAATGTATCAACAATGTGCATAATATTTAAATAAGACCTAAAGTCCCATTACCTCGTCTCCAAAAGGTCCTAGTTAAAATCCATGAATATTCAACATATAAAGAACCAGGAAAGTCTCAACCCACATGGGAAAATGGTAATCAACAGAATGCCAACACAGAGATGACACAACTTTCTAAATTATGTAACAAAGACCTTAAGGTAACTACAATAAAAATTTCCGACACATAATGAATGAATGGAAAGATATTAAGTCTCAGAAAAGAAATAGAAAACGTAAGAAGACCTTAGAACTAGAAACAATACAATAGCTAAAATTTACAACTCATCAGAAATTCCCAGTAGCTGAATGCATATGACAGAGACAAGTCAGTGAACTTAAGGACAGACTAATAGAATCATCCAATCTGAGCAACAGAAAGAAGAAAGTATGAAAACCTGAACAGGGCCTCAGAGAGCTGAGAGATTATACCAAAAGGTTAATATTCATTTCATTAAAATCCCAGAAGAAACAAAGTATAGTACAGAACACAATATTTGAAAAACTAATGGATGAAAACTTCCAAAGTTTGATAAAAGGTATAAACTTAGAGTCTAGAAACTTCGTTTTTCTCAAATAGAAGAAAAGCCATTAGTATCTTTATATCCATGCTCATAAACAACACATTCATTCTACAGAAAACTATAGAAGAGAATCTTGAAAGCAGCCAGAGAAAAATGACACATTATTTGTAGCAGGACAATAATTAGAATGACTATGGGTTTCTCATCAAAAACCATAAAAACTAAAAGGAAATTGAACAACATTTTAAAAGTGCTGGAAGAAAATATCTGTCAACCCAGAATTCTACAGATGATGAAAATATCAGGAATGAAGATGAAACAAAGACATTGTAAGGTGAAATTTAAGAAAATTCATTGCCACTAGACCTGCTATAAAAGATTTGCTAAAGGAAGTTATTCAGACAGAAGGGAAATGATAACTGAAGTAAATTTGGAATATAATTGGTAAAGAAAGAGCATCAGATTTGGCAAATATAATATACTGTTTGCCTCCTGAGTTCTTTAAAATATGATTGATAGTTGAAAATAAATATATAACATTATCTATAGGTTTGCAATAACAAGGTATCTATGACAATTATATCACAAATGGGTAAGATCAAAGCTACCTATACTGTGGTAAGATTTACACATTCTGCTTGAAGTACTTAAATATTGAGTTTAAATAAACTTAAAAAGGTAAGTATGCATATTATAATGCCTACACCATCCATTAAAGAAGTAAATGTAAATAAGGATATATATTTTAAAACATAATAGACAAATTAAAATGGTATCCTAAAACAATGTTCAGATAACCCAAACAGAGCCAGGAAAGAAGAAACAGAGGAATGGAAAACAGAGAAAACTAACAGAAAAAAATGGTATATATCTGAAACCAAATAAATCAACAATTATATTAAATTTTAATGATCTAAATATGCAGACTAAAAGACAGAGATTGTTAGAATGGATTTAAAAACTGTCTGATTCAGCTATGCGATATCCATAAGACTTCACATCAAATATAATGCTATAGATAACTTTAAAATTTTCTAAAGGACAGAAACAACATATACTATGTAAACACTAGTCAAAATAAAGCTGGTAACACCATGTTAATATCAGACACATTTAACCTCAGAGTACAGAAAATTAACAAAGTAAAAGAGAAACATAACACAATGATAAAAGAGTAGAATGAACTCATCAGAATATAACAAACCAAAAAATATATGTATATAAAAAGAGAGATACAAAAACACATGAAGAATAAAAACTGACAGAATTGAAAGGAAAATAGATAAATCAATAATTACAGATGAAAAAGCTTAACACTCATCTCTAAACTGATAAAATTAATAGACTGAAAATCAAAAAGTATATGGAAGAACTGGAAAATACCATCGACAAACTAGATTAGTCAGCACTTAAAGAACATTCTACTCAATGACATCAGAACACATTATTTTCAGTTAGATATGGAATATCACCAACAGACTATATCCAGGACAAAAACAACAAAACCTTAACAAATGATAAAGAATTAAAATCATACAAAGTACTTTTCTTATCATAACAGAATTAAAGAAGAAATCAATAAAAGATAATTGGGAAGCCCACAAACACTTGGAAATTAAAAACATACTTTTAAGTAATTCATGGTTCAAAGAGAAATTCTCAGTTGAAATTAGAAAATATTTTGACCTAAATGAAAAAAATCAACATATCAAAAAATTAGGGGTGCTACTAAAGCAATATTTGGAAGGAAATTTATAGCATCAAGTTCGCATATTAGAAAAGCAGAAAGGCTTTAAATCAATAATCTACCTTCTAGGGGAGCCTGGATCAATCAGTGGGTGAGTTGGTGAATTCATGCCCCAGGTCTGACTCTGTGCTAACAAGTGCAGAGCATGCTTAGGATTTTCTCTCTCCTCTCTCTCTGCCTCTCTCCTGCTCATGCTTGCTTACTCACTCTCTCTCCAAATAAATAAATATAAAAAATAATAATCTAGCTTCTAATTTACTAAACTAAAAAAATAAAAAAACATTAAAATCAATCAATGCAAACGGAAGGAAATAAGAGCAAATATCAATGACATTGAGAAAAGAAAAACAATAGAGACAACCAAATCAAAAGCTAGTTCTTTGAAAAGATGAATAAAATTGATACAAATATACAAAGATTGACTTAAAAAGAGAGAGAGAAGACATTATCAGGAATGAAAACAAATCAGGAATGGTATTGTGGGAATATTCAGAATGGTAAAAAAAAAAAAAAAAATGGTATATTTTCCAGACATGGAAAAAATAAGGGAATACTATAACATTTTATACATAATAACAACTAAAGTTGTCCTGTGACTATTAAAGAAATTAAGTTCATAGTTAAACACCTTATGAGAAAACAGCTTTTAGCCTATATGGTTTCATCAGTGAACTACACCGAACATTTAAAGAAGAAATAATACTACCAATTCTATACAAACTCTTGTAGAAAATAGTAGAGGAAGTAATACTTCCAAACTCATCTTATGATGCCAGCATTACCGTGATACCAAACCTAGAAAAGATAATACAAAAAACTATAGACCAATATTCTTCATGAACAAAAATACAAAAATCCTCAAGACAATATCAGTAAATCAACTGTAACAATATATAAAACAAATAGTAGAACATAGCCAAGCGGAATTTATCTAGGCATGTAAAGCTAGGACAATACTCAAAAATCAACCCATGTAAATCCATCATATTAACAATATAGAAAGAAAAAGTATATGATTGTATCAGTTTATGCAGAAAAAGCATTTGAAAAAAAATCAACATCCATTCATGATAAAGTTCTGTAGCAAACTAGGATTAACAGATCCCTCAACCTAGTAGAGTATCTATAAAAACTCTATCAATATCATGCTCACATGGTAAAAAGAAAACTGAGGGGGGAGGGGGGAGATGGGCATGGAGGAGGGCACTTGTAGGGATGAGCACTGGGTGTTATATGGAAACCAATTTGACAATAAACTATTTGTAAAAAAAAAAAAAAGAAGAAGAAGACAGAGAAGAATTGTTTCTAACCTGCACTTACTGTCACTGCCAGCCAAATTTCTACCTGCCCACCTCTGTACCATTTTTCTTCTGGCTCCAAGACATTTAGGAAAGATTAAAAAATAAATAAATAAATAAATAAAATAAAATATATATATATATATATCTTTGGTTACAACAATTTTGGAAACTGTTTGGCAGTATCTACTAAAACTGAACATATGAACATATGCATATACTTTTACCAAACAGTTCTACTCCTAGATACATTCCCGATGGAAATGCATACATATGTTCANTAAAAAATAAATAAATAAATAAATAAAATAAAATATATATATATATATATCTTTGGTTACAACAATTTTGGAAACTGTTTGGCAGTATCTACTAAAACTGAACATATGCATATACTTTTACCAAACAATTCTACTCCTAGATACATTCCCAATGGAAATGCATACATATGTTCACCAAAAGACATGTACAAGAATGTTCAGAAGACTGTTCATGATAGCTAAAAACTGGAAACAATCCAAATGTCTAATAGCAGTAGAGTGGATAGAGTTGTATATTCATACAATGGGCTAATATAACAATGAAAAAAAAACAGACTACTGTTATGCATGACAACATGGATAAATCTTACATACACAATGTTGACCTAAAAAAGCCACACAGAAGAGAATACATAATATATTTTCCATTTATATGAAATCCTAAACCAGGCAAAACTAATCAATGTTGTTGGAAGTCAGAAGAGTGATTACCATATGGGGAGTGGTAACCAGATGGGGACATAAGAGGATTGGTTGCTGATAATGTTTGTTTCTTAATCTGGGTACTGATTAAACTAGTGTGTTCACTTTGTGAAAATTCATCCAGCTGTATACTTGTGATTCATGTATTTTCCTAGATACCATCTACGTGAATAAAGTGAGTGACAGAAGGAAAAATTTCCTTTCTCTCTCCTGAAAATGTAATTATTAAGGACACTCAAGTTAGTGGCTGAGNGAGAAAGGCATATAAATAGGAAACAAAGGTATAAGATTGGCCCTATTTACAAATGGCATAATTGCTTCTGTAAGAAGATCCCAAGAAATTTACAAAAAAACCCTTTTTTGTTTAGCAAGATCACAGGATATAAGGTTAGCACAAAAATATACACACATATTTTTATACACTAGCAATGACTAGTGAGAATCAAAATTTCAAAAGTGATACCATTTAAAATATCTCCAAAAGAAGAAGTAATTAGGTATAAATTTAACAAAATGTATACTGGATCTGCATCCTGAAAGCTATAAATAATAATAATAATAATAATAATAATAATAGACATTCAATGTTTTTGGATGGAAGACAACATAGTAAAGATGTCAATTCTCCCCAAATCAATCTACAGAATTGAAGCAAGCATTCCAATCAAAATCCCAGCAGAATGTGTACTGGATATAGACAAGCTGATTCTAAGATTCATATATATATGGAAATATGGAAAGGCCAAAGAAACTAGAATATCCTGAACAATTTTGAAAAAGAAGAATAAAATATGAGAAATCACACTATTCAGTTTTAATACTTACTATAAAACTGTAGTGATCAAGACAATGTGATACTGGCAAAGGGAAAGACAGATCAATAGAACAGAATAGAATACAGAAATAGAATCAACAAATACAGCCAATTGATTTTTTACAAAGGTAGAAAGCCAATTCAGTGGAGAAGGGATAGACTTTCCCAAAAATGGTATTGGAACAATTGACCATCCATCCAAAAAAGCAAAACAAAACAAACTTTGACCTAAATCTCACATTTATAACAAAAATTAACTAAAAATGGAGCATAGGTATAAACATAAACTGCAGAACTATACAACCTTCAGAATAAAGCACGGGAGAAATTCCTCACAACCTGAGATGAAGCAAAATAGTCTGAGATATAACACATAGGTATAAATCCACAAAACATAGATATCGATAAATTAAACCATTAAAATTTTTAAAAATTGCTCTATGAAAGACATTAAAATAATGAAAAGACAAGCTACAGACTGAGAAAATATTTTTAAATTATATATTTAACAAAGGACTTATATCCAATATATATAAAGAACTATCAAAACTCGACAGTAAAATAACCCAATTAGTAACTGAGCAAAGGACTTGAAAAGACACTTCACCAGAGAAGACATATGTTAAGTTATATAAGCACATGCAATATGATAAATACCATCAAACACTGGAGAAATGGAAATTAGAACCACAATGAGATACTAGTGCATATCTATAAGAATAGCTAAAATTAAAAAGACTAACAGACAATACTGTGAGCAGAAAAGATGCAAAGTGAGGCGGAATCATAAATTGCTAATGGCAATGCATGATTCAGTCACTCTCAAAAATGGTTTGGCATTTCCTATGTTAAATATAGATTTACTATATGACTATCAATCCTACTCCTTAGTAATTACCCTAGGAAAATGAAAACTATGTTCACAAAAATACTTATAAACAAATGTTTACTACAGCTCTATTCATGATCACCAAAAATTGGAAACAATCCAGATGTCATTCAACAGGTGAATGAATAAACAAATTATGGTTTATAATTATAATAACTACTAGTCAACATAAAAAGGGACAAAATAGTGACACACACACAACTTGGATGAACTTCAAAAGCATTATGCTAAATGAAAGAAGCCAGTCTCAAAAGGTTGCACACTCAATGGTTACATTCATAAGACACTCTCAGATAAAATGATAGTAACAGAGACTAGATCAGGGTTTTACCAGGGTGTATGGGTAAGGGTGAGGCTGTCACTATAAAGGGGTAGCACAATGAAGTTTTTGGGGTGATGTAACTGTTCTATATCCTGACTGTAGTGGTGGTACCATCTATCCACATATCTGTTAAAATCTTTGGTATTGCATGCACACACACAGAGTGAATTGTACATTAATTTAAAACATAAAAAGCAAGTGAAATGGATTAGGCACATAATTGCATATAAAAGGGAGTGCTGGGTAAGGATTGGAATAATTCAACCACACAGGAATCCTTTTAGGAAGAAGAAAGGGAAAAATATGTGTTCAATATACACAACCAGCAGTGGTCAATATAAGCATACAATGGAGGACAAATAGATGTAAGAAAGTGGCATAGATCTCTTAGAAATTGTGGTAATTGATAAATTCTAGATAGAATTGAGATGTATGAAAAATAATGCAAAAATAAACTTGATTTTTTTTTTTTAGTTATTTGCAGTAAAAATAAGGAAGCAATAAGCCCTCTGCAAAGGGCAGATGGCATAAGGTTAACAGATGTCAGAGAGAACATGGGACTATATAATTATCATTATGCCCCCATTTTATCTATCAAGGATAGGACCATATACACTTCAAAACAGAATGTACAACATAATTCTACATGAGACAAATAGATTCAAAGTTAGACACACACATGTGTATGTACATGGGATAACATGGGAAGGATATACACTGAAATGTTAGTCATTATTTCTAGCTGTAAGAGTTTCATTTTGTTTTTGCTGTGCAAAAACATATATTTTCTGAATATTCTTCAATGCACTCTTATTACTTTTAAAATAAATCAGAACAAATAAGTGATTTTAAAATGAAAAACAGGGTAAAAGAAATGAAGAAAACAGAAGCTCTAAGTGAGAAGATTTTAAAAGAACATACAGGTTTTATTAGAGTTACAATTAAGTACTCCCCAAAGCACCACAAGAACTTTTGGAGTATAGAACACATGCAAAAGTAATTCCAATCTTCAAAACAAACAAAAAAATGTCAGCTTCTGCAAACTATAGCAAGATCCTACACCTAATATGGAAGGAGAGGATTTGGAGAATTTAGAAAAGAAATACAACCCAAATCCCAGTTTAGGCTCACTAAAAATAAGTCCCGAAAGACTATTTCTTCTCAGACAGTTACTACAAGAAGTTCTCACTCTTGACCTATTCAACATGTTTTTCTCTCTTTCTGATGATAGTATCTTGATTTTATTTGGGGAAATTATTTTGGTGATTTGATAGACTTCTAAAACTTACCATGTCCAATAGTTAATCCATCTTTTCCCCTAAACCTAGTCCTTGTTGTGTCTTTCCCATCTCAGGACATAGCAACTGCAACCTTCTGTTACTCAAGCTACCATCCTGGAATCATCCCTGATGCATCTTTTTTTCTCACGCTTCACTTTCAAAACCTTCTGCAAATATTTTGGTTTTACCTTTAAAATACACAAAAGATGCAACCGCTTTCTTACCACTGCTGCTACTACTGCACACACCCAGTACCATTCACCATATTTTCTTTTCTTTTCCTTTCTTTCCTTTTCTTCCTTTCTTTCCTTTCTTTTCTTTCTGTATTTTCCATCTTTCCTTTTCTTTCTTTTTTTCTTTTCTTTTCTTTCCTTTCTTTTCCTTCTTTCTCCCTTCCTTCCTTCCTTCCTTCCTTCCTTCCTTCCTTCCTTCCTTCCTTTCTTTCTTTCTTTCTTTCTTTCTTTCTTTCTTTCTTCTCATCAGGTTGTTAAAATAGCTTCTAAATGGAGTCTCTACTCCTCTTCTTGGCCACCTACACCCTACTATCCTTTTAAAACACAAATTAGTTTATGTCGTTCCTGTTAGAAAACTCTCAGATGACTCTTCATTTTACTCAGAGTGAATGCCAAAGTCCTTACCATGGCCTTCAAGGCTGCTAATAAAATACTTGGCTTTCTTGTCTCCCTCCTGCTCCCTCTTTTGCTCATCTGGCTCTAGCCAAGGTGCCTCCTTGCTAGGCCTTGAACCAGCCATCCATATTCCTGCCTCAGGGCCCTGGCACTTGCTCTTTCCTTTACTTGGGAATCTCTGTCTCCAGATTCTCACGTAGCTAGGATGACCATATGTCATGATTTGCCTGAAAGTGTCCTGCTATCCCAGAATGACAAACACAATCTCAAACATGTCCTATTTGGATGATAAGTTATATGGTCACACTGTTCATGGCTCACTGCTTCATGTCTTTCAAGTCTGTTCAATCTCAACTTCTCCTTGAAGACTCTCTGACACCCAGTTTAAAATTGTAGCCCCACCCCAGCATATTTAGCCTCTCCTTGTTTTACGGAGTTTTTTTTTTCCTTTATGGCTCTTTTGACATCCTGCTTTACTATATTAGTTTCTTATTTATTGTGTTACTCTCTGTATTCTGCACTAGCTGTATAAGCTCCATGAAGGCATACATCTTGCCTATATTATTTTCAGTATCATATCCCCAACACCTAACTCAGTCCCTAGTACAAAGCAGTTCTCAATAAATATTTATTAATAAATGAACACACAAATGAGTGCCTAGAAACTTGTTTTCTCACCAGATATCAGGTAAAATAAACTGCAAATTTATCTTTGGGAAACTTGAGGGAAACTATTCTATAAAACATTTCTGGAAGCCACATTATCCAACAGGCCTTATTATCTAAATAAAATTCATTGTTCTATTCATAAAAGACGTTGGAGTTTCCACTTAAATGTTTTCCTGATTCAAATAAACATACATAATTATATTGAATAAATATATGCCAGGATTCCTTTATTCCTTTTTTGAAAGTGATGGGAATTTAACCTGAATGTCTGAAGTAAAGAAAAAAAGCAGGGAAGCATTGATTGGAAGGATACTGTGGAGCCTCACAGAAATGAAGGACAAAAATTTTGCACACAGCTTCTGAGATTTTTAGAGCCTAGACACAAGAATTCAAACACAGACAAAATACTCTCCTCTCTTTCCTGTTATTGCTGTATTTTGGCCTTAGTTTTTTCACTATTGCAGACTGACTGTGCAAGTATTTTTTCTCCCACCTCTCAGCTGCAGTTAAAAAAAAAAAAAATCCCAGGAAAAGACTGACTTCTATTGGTCCCAGCTTGAATCACATCCACTTTGGAAAGAGCAAGAAATGCTATGTTGCCCCTGTCCCCCATCCCACCCACTGGCAGTCCCTGTGGTCAAAAACGCAGATTCCTAATCACAAAGGGACAACTCCTTTCATGTAAACACAATGAAGGACAAGTACTTCCTAAGAAGAAACCAAGTCCTTTTCCCAAAGGAAATGAGAGATGAGAAAACAAAATAGAAAGGTCCACCTCAATATCTTTTTATATTTTTAAAATGCTGTATAATGCTACAACCTATTTCAGAGATTAATAAGCACAATATGTTGTTTACTTCTAAACGTGTAATGTTTTCTTTCTATATACCAAATCTCTGATTCAGCACTTTGATAAGCTCTTTGCAATTGTGCCATCCAGTAGCCAATTTACTTTGCTTTAATAAGACACATTACCAAAATACAGTCATTGGTAGTCTCTCTTTTTCACTATGTCAAATAGTGATATATACTTTCAATTTATCTATGGTGAACATTAGAATGTGACAGCTGTATTTGTTTTTCACGATGTAAAGTGAATGATAATATCTCACAAGCTGATTTATTTCCTTCTTTTCTATCCACAATGATCTCACTGTGCTATTTCAGCTCAAAAATATGAATATTGAGGCACCAGCTGCTTTAACACTAGAGAATAGTTCTTTCTCATGAACCAACAATTTTCCTTAAAAGAGGAAAGAGAAAATAAAGGAGCATTTCTCAGGGCCACCTAAACCAAATAAACACCAACTCAAACACACACACACACACACACACACACACACACACAAAGTTTTGACAACACTGCAAGATTTCTTTTGTTAAGGTACAAGATATAAAAATTCCCAAGAAAATAGCAAAATCAGGCAAACCATGAATTTCCATAATTAAAGTTGTCATCATTATTATGTTGTTGACACAAAAATGCCTCATCCACATTCCCAATTAAATGTGCCTTACAACTCACGGAAAGCAAATGTTATAAATTGAAACTAAAAGGTTGTGGATAATGCGTCACAAACTTTTTTTTTTTTCATTTTGTTTTGTTTTATGGGCTTTTCACTTTAAAGGAATCTAACAGATTTTATCCCCTTTTGGAAAAGCATGCGTGCAGAGGCTGCGGCAGTGATTTATGCTGTGACATAATATGTTTTTGACACAAAAAGTACTTGTCACAAATGCAGGATACAAAAACAGCTATTCTAAGTGTTTTAAAGGGAGCAAGGAAAACCTGGCTTTTATCAGTCAATAATACATCTGACATAAACAGTGATTGAAAACTGACAGCTATGAGATATGATTTTAGGTGCTTCGAATCCCTGAAAATGAAAAAGTAAGAAATATCAGTCTTATATTTTACAGTAATTTTGCCATAATGTAATTGAACTACTCGTTGCAAAAAGCATTATGATAATTACATTAGTAATTGTTAAGTCCTATCATGAACAACATCTTTAATTGAATACTTGTTTTCATAGTCTAGCTACAGCTCTGCCTCAAAATTGAGTTCGATTTGGCACCATAGAAAAATAGATTTAATCTGTCATCTTCCACCTGTCTTTTATGAGTAATTTTATTTTTAAAAATACACAGAAAGGAGAGAAAAATCATGAGGTTAAGTAATGATGGAGAGGTTTAACTGGTCATGGTCCTCAAAAGCAGTGAAGATTAATTGGAAGATGTGTTTCCTGAAATCCTGCAAAACTGCAGTACACTTTCATAAAACCAAAGAGCAATGTCTGTTCTAAATGGCTTCAGGGAAACCATGCCATCACAAAATATTTTCCTCAAAAGACTCATACTCCGCTTTGGGACTTCAAAACTTCCTGTTTATACATACTGGCTGCTTCATACTGACGTAAACTCTGGGCTTTCAAAACATTCCAAGCTCATTTTTACAGGACAAGATATAGGTAAGAATCAGTAGAGGTGGCTTCCTCTTTTCACATGACCACTCTGCCCACTTAGTTCCCCAAAATGCCAAGACTTCCTCAGTTCCATTATCATAAAGCTATGATTTTATACCAAGATCTTATCTTCCCTTAAGAAAGGACTAAATAAATCCAAGTCTTCCTGCTTTGGGCTATATTGTGGTAACATAAAGCACAAACTCAAATACCCATGCTTTGTTGTATACCCACATGAATGTCTTTTTTTTTATTATTTTTTTAAATTTTTCTTTATATTAGAGAGAGAGAGAGAGACAGAGCACAAGCCAGGTAGGGACAGAGAAGGGGACAGAGACAAAGGATCCAAAGCAGCCTCTGCACTGACAGCAGAGAGCCCAGTGCAGGGCTTGAACTCAGGAGCTGTGAGATCATGACCTGAGCCAAAGTCAGATGTTTAACCAACAAAGCCAGCCGGGCATCCCTCACATGAACACCTTTGCTTACAAAAGTACATTGCCATCCATGACAAAGACTGGCTAGATGCTCTCACTAAATCCATTTATCCTTCTTCCTGAGTTCACAATTCTATTTCATTTCCAGTCTTTCTTGGAGTTACGGGCAGTCTTGTGACTGAGTTCTAGCCAACAGAATGCAGATAAGTAATGAATGCCACTTCCAAATGTGGTCCCTAACACACTGTCACGCTCAAACCACCATTTCCTTCTGTGTCTGCAGGCTGAAGACACAAGATCATAGAGGAAGACAGAGGCAGCATGCTAGGATAGGACCTAGCTCACCTAATAAAGAACAAGCAGCATACTGCCCAACTGTCATGTGCATGAGAAATAACCTATTATTATGTTAAGCAATTGACATTTGGGGACTTATCTAATTTAGTAGCTAAATCTTGACTAATACACACCCCCACTCCTAAACCTCATTGAGTGGTAACCAGGGTAGAGAGAGATAATTTGGATTGCTATTCAGAAAACATTCAATACCCTCTTCCTCCCACTATGGGAAGGATATTCTTGAGTTAGTACTGATGCTGTGCTTTGGCCAATGGCAGGTTTGCAGATGTGATGTGAGTAGAGACCTTAAATTTGCTTGTGTAGTTTTAGGCTTGGCTGTGAGACTTTGCTGAACTGCCTGAGAAAAGTGTGCCCTACATAGCTGCTCCCCTTCAGCCAAAAGCCTTCAAAAACCACACAGACCTGAACCCAACCCACAGCCTGGGGCAATGGCCATTTGTCATCCAGCTGAGCCCTTGGTAGATCAGCCAAACCATGGTTAGTTTACCTGGTGATCTATGAGCAAGAAAAGTATTATGCTTGTAAGCCACTGTGTTTGGAGGTAGTTTGTTAAAGCAATAGCTGATGATGCAGACAGGTAGCGTTAGTGTAGTGCAGGTAAGGGTGTAGACTATTAGGCCAAATTCTTTATGTCAAATTTATATAGTTTATTAGCTATGTTTCCTTGTGAAAGCTACTTAAAAACCATGACTTGGTTTTCTCATTTATAAAATGGGACAATAGTACTCATCTTATAATAGCACTTAGTAATAATAATAATAGTATCTATTTCATACAGTTAATATTTATAAAGTGCTACAGTACCTGGCACATAGTAGCCACTGAAATAGTGTACCTGAAATGAACAAAATAAACTTCATTAACCAATAAATATATCAGCAAAATAACCCTGTTAAGAACATGACAATTTCTACATTGGTTGCTGCTTCCAGAGGATGTTTGAATTCTCCAGCCAGATCCTTCCCTGGTAATCAGGAGTCTCTGTTACATAATGTTAAGAGTTCCATCTGTTGAGACTTCCTTCTGATGAGTCAAATGGCCTGGCCTGGATTTAAATTCTTGTTCCACAATCTAAGACCTTGTTCCCAATCCAATTCCCTCATCAGTAAATGGAGCTCTGCAGTTATCAGAATTATAGTAGGTGCTGTATAGAAAACATTTTAACACAACAAACAATGCCTACTTGCTTAACAAACCTCAGTTATTTTTAATTTGGGCAAACAATTTTAGGAACTACAAGGTCACTTTTAGCTTGCTAAGAAGTGGATTGTAACTTCAAAGTATTGTTTACCAAAATTCACAAAAGGTAGCCACTAATCTATTTAAGGCAAAGTCGATTTTTTCTAAAAGAACACCTAAAACCAACAAAAGTAAGACTAGCATTTCTCTCTTCTACTAACACAAATCTCTTTAGCTTTTATTTTCATCTTGTTCAGATACATCAGTGTAATGCAAATCATGAAAATCATAAAAATGATCACTGTTATTATGTCTGTATTATCTTCTCTTTATTTTTATGTAAATAATGTTGTCTCTACCTTCTATTTACTAACAATATTTCTGGTATTAATCAAAAAGAGCCCTCAGATCACATTCAATTCAACAAGAATTTAATTTAAAAGGTAAGAGATGTGGATTATGTGCAATACTAGGCCACAATGTGTGTATCCTTTACATGAAAATAACCTTAATTTCCCTGCTTGACTGAGAGGAAATAAAAAGAATGATTGCTATAAATCAGGAAAAATTCATAACTTGCTGGAGGTGTAACAGCTGTTGATTTAAGGTTTGCATCTTCGATAACACAATGCTGCTGAGAAGATAACATCTTTTTGACAAAGCTGTGAACATAAAAATTACATGGCTTTATTCAACATTTAAATATTTTCTCTGTATCACTTACAGAAAAAAATTGTCTTTTATTCATTTATACTAAAATATGTTTGAAGTATACTGTATCTCATCAGCAAGCTTTATAACAAAGTTTAGTGTTTTCTGGTTCCATAGGTATACAGTAGACTTGTCACATCATGAATAAAAATCACTTAAATTATCCTCACTTTAGAGAAATGGTCTACTATTATTAAATACAAGGAGTTCCTGCCATTGGTAATACAAACACAGAATAGAGCGTACGCTCGGGATATTATTCATTTCTCTTATTATCAGCTAGAAGTAGGTGATTGAAAAATTAGGTGACAAAACAAAGCAAGTATTGCATTGACTGGGGAAAAATATCTGCAAAGTGGAATCCTGAAAATGTGTAAAAGAGAATAACTTTGCCTAGCACTTCGAAACAATAGCGGTGTTTTTATTTATCTAAAGGCTGCTGTGTTATTGTACATGTCCTTGCACTGTACTCACAGACTATGAAATTTTATGCTGAGGTTTTTGTGTTTCTTATATCTCAGTGAAATGTACAGAGATTATCAAGGAAGTACCAAGAATGACACAGGTATCAGCCTTGTCTCCTCACTGTTCAATAAAACTCTGTGCTTTCTTCTTCTATGAATTGTCCTTACCTCAGAAAGTCATAGCTGCTTCATATTAGTAAATATATCTTCCTTTAAATGTTCTTATACCTAAGACTCTCTTCCAATGTCACTGTAATGCACAGGTACCCCAGCGCTCCTGGCATCAGAGTCACTTTATTTGTTGAATATTCAGATAAAATGATTTGATTGTCCATGCCACATACTTGAGGAAATCCAACCGTCTCTTTGCCCCCCCTGAGAATTGGGGCAGAGTTGCTTACAATTCTTCTGGATACCTCTCATGCTTCAGCCTTACTCTGGATTTTTACTCTTGCCTGTTTCTTGATCCCTACCCATGGTTCCTTCTGGAACTACCATCTTCTCTCTGTACCCTTACCCCCAGTTGGACACTACTCCCAGTTCATTGTCCAAAGCACCATGACCCAAGGTTACATGTGATATTGGAGGTTTCAGAAGAACAGAAAGATTTGAGTTGAATGTTGAACATCATTCTCCCATTTATTAGTTCATTCCTTCAACTAATATTTATTAAGTACCTACTATGCACAGGCATTGTTCAAGATAATGGAGATATAACAATGAACAAAATATTTTTTAACTCCTTTTATGGAGCTGCATTCCAGTTATGAGAAAGAGACAGTAAAAAACAGTTAAGTTGTATGTCATAGAGTGGAGTGATCAAGAATAAAGCAAGGAAGGCAGAAGAACTGTTGACAAGAATACAATTTTAGGTACAGCGGTGGAGGAAAGATTTCCCTAACAGTGTTTTTTAGGTAAACATGTGAAGGAAATAAGGGAGGAAACCATGGAGAGAAGCTTGGAAAGAGAGCTTTAGGGAAAAGGAATAGCAAATAACAAAGGCCCTGAGGTGGAAGTTTCGCCAGTATGTTAGAGTAATAACAAAGAGGATACTGGGGCTAAGGTCTGAAATTTTCCACTATCTAGACTCTTCTCCTTGTTCCAGAGTCCTGTTAACTATATTTCTTTATTTTTGATATTGTCGAAACTCTGTCCTCTGGAATCTCCCATCTGGGGAGAGACTGCCCCTCCAGGGCTATCCAATTCTTAGAGATAACAAATTCCTCTCCAAGAGGAGCACCTCTCACATGCAAATTAACCAGTCCAGAGCCCAAACTCAGAACCTTCTCTGCTTTCTGGCTTTTACACACCAGGAGGCAATATCCCTCTGCCCTAATCACCCCAGGGCCAGGTACTAGACAACTAGGGACACACCTACAGCCCAGAGTCCACCAAATTATTCAGACTGTATAATCCCAAACCTCCTCAGCTGCTTATCCTCCCCTATCCATTCCTTCCCTATCCAAACAATGAAGGCTTTTGCCCATGTTCTCCACCTTCTTCTTCTACCTTCTTATTGGCCCTGGTGCTTATTCACGTGGCCCTGTTCAGCAAGGCAACCCTTTTTCTCTTGGGAACTCCATTGAAGGCAATCATTTCCTTATCTGTTGGTCCCATCCTACCTGAATAAAACCAAAATCCCAGGTACATTTTAAGATAAGTCCCTACTGGGAAGCCCAGACAGCTCACAAATTCCTTTTTATTCTTCAATAGAAGAACAGAGATTCTCCTTTCCAGTAAGGAATGCCAACCCTGGTGTAGTATACTAACAAACACATTAATTAGCTTACCTACACAAAATAAAGTTCTTCTGTGGCACGAAAATTTGACTCTACGTCTAGTTACATGATCGTAAGTCCCTGCCATCCCTCCATAGCCTCATTCCAATGTCCATACCACTTAACTCTTTAATATAAGAGGTGTGTCCTAAGTCAGATATAGTCTACCACCTTAATTTTGAGCAGTGCGTTCACTAAGGAAGTGACCAAATCCAAGCTAAACATATCCTAGACATAAGGTCTTGCGGTCCAAGAAAACTTGTAGGTTTTACAGAGGTAACCATCTACAGACCATAACAAGTTGGTCTTGTTATGACATTCTATGCTCCACATTGTCTGGACTTTAAGAAAACCACCCATCTGGTTTGATAAGACAAAAGTGTTTAAGGAAGGAGTGGCATCACGGGCCACCCTTAGCTCTGATTGGGAACATAATGAGTTGGGTTTTCCAGACTGTTGTACAACAGAACTCTCTACATACCTCATCCTCCAAAAGGGAAGGTTTCTTTGGGCAAGTAAATTTCATTAATCCTGAATAATGTATTCCACCTCTACGACCTTGGAAGTTGACTATGCACATTAGACTGTTAAAACTGTCTCACTTGAGTGAAAAAAGAGTAAATAAATGTTAGAGACATTAAAAACCTGATCTCACAGATCATGGGCATCTCAATGACTAGTGAAACATGAAATATTTTGTTTTGTTTTGCTTTGTGTTTTCGTGTTTTTCTTCTTAATTTTCATGCTTGTTCTTGGTTGTCAAATAAACATACATTTTTATGGACTTTTAATTTTTTTTCTCAAAAGACAGTTAGAACTTTTATTCTGCTAAAATGCTGCCTTGTATGTGAATTAATTCTTTGGGAACAACAGAGTTCTGACTTCTAAGTGTTGATAAATGTCCAAATTCCAAAAATGACAATATCATTTCTGTTACTCATTTTCTTTTCACAATTTATGTTAATTCTTAGTCCTAAAATAACCCCAGTGTGTTATTTTTCAATTACATTTCTATAGAGAGATGAAAACAGAATCATGATTCATAGTAACAGTATGTTTGCCTTAAAAAGAATTTTGTGCTACTGGAGGGGAAAGACTACATATCTGTTTAACACATTACCATATTTTCTGGTTTATAAGCTTTGGCAGTTTATAAAGCACAGCCAACTTTTATAAGCATATGTTGGGGATAGGGGGGAATTTTATAGTAAGGAGAGAAGAAAGAAAATGCAACTCCCTGCCCTGACAAGGTCAGTGGGTCTTTCTGCTAGGGTGCTCTGAGAACTTCAGCAATCAGACACTCCAGGGAAAGCTTAGGGCTCTGAGCAGGGAGCTCTGGAATTTGTTTGAATGTCATTACACTACAGTGTCATAGGCTTTCACCATCTAGTGGCAGTTACTGAAAATGATAGCCAGTTACCCTGAATGACATGCATTTTGGGTGTGTTGTTAAACAATTTACTTCTATATACAATTTTTATTTGACAGGGTAAATTTCCATATTCTGAATTGGATTTGATGTGATTGATAAATTGCAAAACATGTTTTGCAAAACACAGATTATCTGTTATAGCAGGATCATGTCTGGGTGCCAACGCATTCATATAAGAAAAAAAATTGAAGCAACTGTTACAACAGCTGCTTTCTTTATCATAATAGGGGTAATAAGGATGATATGAATGTATGGAAGCACTGAGCTAATGGTAGGGTTAATGATAATGAGAATACAAAGACCATTATTAATGACTAAAACTTAACGGGACCTAAGGCAATATATATATTAGAACTCCCAGAGGAAATATGATTTTATTATTTCAGTCTTCAAACTCTTTAGGACCTGAGGCCCTTTTTGTCACCGATACAACAGTTTTTACAAAACAACGTTTGAGAACAAAGGTTTTCGAGGAGCAACACTATCAGGGGGTGGCAGACCCGAGGACCCTCTTGCTAGCACATCCACAAACTGACACTGTGTCATTTCTTACATTGTAAAGATACTCATTTTCCCCCCAGATCTCACAAAATGAACACTGAGTTATACTATGTGAGAAGTCCATTCCATTCTTTAACACCGTATTAGCATCTCACCTCTGCTCTTGTCATAGTTTTCACTGTCCTTAGGGACCAGGTGTTCCTCCAGTGACCATTCTGGAGCTCTTCATTTCCCTCTTTCTCAACTCATAGATGGCTGCTAAATCTGATCTCTTTCTTTATTTATGAGTTTATTTTAGGCAATGTGTCATTGTAACTAGTTAAGCTAATTTTAATTAAAATTTGAAGTAAGCTTTCATAAGGCATAGAACAAATGATTTAGTGAAGAAATCCAGATGTATTATATCAGCTGAATTCCCTTCATCCACTTTGTAATATGATCAAAGGAACAAAATTGAATATGTCTGGTATAATGTGCTCTGTATAAGCCCATGCTGTTTATCACCCAGGCTTTCACTCCTCTCTTCATACATATATAATACTTTTTTTCTGTAATATCCTCTCTGCTATTCTACTAAGAGTTTAAGATAATAATGGCCAGAAGGCTTCCTTCTTTCTCTTTCTTTCTTTCTGAATTATTTTTAACTTGGTTATTGTTCCTATTGTTTTTGAAATGCTTTGGTTGCCCCAATCCCAAGAAATATTTCCCAATGGAAACATAAACACAGTGGGTAATCTTGCTGGCAAGTAAGGGTGCTTTTTTTAAACCAAATGTGCTTAATTGCTGTGTTTCATGTGTTCATTTTTAGCCTATTGAGTTCAAATAGCTTATTGATGTTACCATTAATCTTAGGCACCATTCTCATCCTTTCAGCTAATTATTCCCTGATACAATCATAAGAAAAATCTGTGGTTTCTGAATCACGTGCCAATTCAATCAGAAATTATGTTTGTCATCCATTTTAGAGCACTTTCAAATAGCTTATACCAACTTCATGACATATTCAATTATGCCAGGCTCAGCATACTTAAATGATAATTCTATTTGTCACTTGGGTACATTCTTTACAACAGTAAGTCAAACAATTACTAGTTGGTCCCTGGAAATTCACAAATCAGCAGTGAGGTTTACAGTCTATTTATATTACATGATACATTAAAGATTGTAACTTGAATTTCTACTAATTAGAAGTACTTTCTATATTATTCATATGTTTATTATTATAACTGTCAGTTCAAATATACTTCAGTTAAAAATCAGTTGGACCTAGTTTAAAGAGTTTTCATGACCCAGCAATAGCACTGCTAGGAATTTACCCAAAGGATACAGGTGTGCTGATGCATAGGGGCACATGTACCCCCATTGTTCATAGCAGCACTTTCAATAGCTAAATTATGGAAACAGCCTAAGTGTCCATCAACAGACGAATGGATCCAGAAGATATGGTTTATCTATACAATGGAATACTACATGGCAATGAGAAAGAATGAAATCTGGTCATTTGTAGCAACGTGGGTGGAACCCAAGGGTGTTATGCTGAGCAAAATAAGTCAGGTAGAGAAAGACAGATACCATGTTTTCACTCATATGTGGAATAGGAGAAACTTAACAGAGGACCATGGTGGGGGGGGGGCGAAGGGAAAAAATAGTTAAGTAGAGGGAGGGAGGCAAACCATAAGAGACTCTTAAATACTGAGAACAAACTGAGGGTTGATGGAGGGTGGGGTAGAGGGAAAGTGGGTGACGGGCATAGAGGAGGACATTTGTTGGGATGAGCACTGGGTGTTATATGGAAACCAACTTGACAGTAAACTATAATTTTAAAAAAAGAGTTTTCATAAAATAAAAAGACTTTTCACAATTTTGTACATATAGGAGTTTAAAGAAAATAAGGATCTGAACAGTAAGGAATAAAACTAATCCCTTTAGAAACTCTCTGGAGTGCACAGGCAAAGGTGTGCATGCTAATATAACAATGCTCCCCATAGCAAAAGCACAAGGAAATATTTTCTTTCCTTATTATATCAAATCAAATCTACCTCTGGACTCCCAGTTGCTATGGTAAGCAATGTCAGTCATTTTCAATGGCTCCCTTTCCTCCACTGGGCAGATTGCAGAATCCTAAACTCCCCTGAGCTTACAGAATCCTGAGGAGATAAAGAATGAGATAGTTTGGTCATAGTTGAGATGCTCATCATGTTCATCCACATGCCAAGGTGAACCACTCTGCAGGTAGTATCCACGTCATCACTGCCCCCTCAGCTGTGGTCCCCAGATGACAACACTTAGTGCACAGCCCTCCCTGACACCCATACGGATGTCATTTAGGAGTTATGGCACCTCCTAGACTCTGCTTTCTGATGAAACCCTGGTTTCCATCACCCAAAAGAGTGGTTCCTTCTTCTCTAAGGAATTCTCCTGCCTTCTGGAAGATTAAGCTTTCATTTCTCCACTCTCCAAAACAATGTAACACAGAACTACAACAACAACAACAAAAACCCAGCCTTTCTTTCTCTGATCCTTTTACTGTGGCACATCATGAAGAACTGGGCAAGCAGACAGCCAAGCTCCAAACCCAAAGACCACGAAAGAAACTATTCATGTTCCTGGTTTCTCTAGTGAGACAATAACTTATCTCCCACCTACCAAGGAAAAATGGCATGCTTCTTACAAACAAAAGGAAAGAAACAATACACTTGTGTTTTCAAATATCACCACATTAAATGCTTGATAACTAACCTTTCATATAAGGAAGCTAACACAACCATTTCTATAAACCAGGATGAAAATCTTTTGAATGAATTTCAATGCCTGTATTTAAAGCTAATTTATACTTCATCCCAATACCCATTCCTGTTTCCTGGCTTTCTTCTATCTCTCCACTGGCTCTTCCCCAACTCCCAAAACAGTTGAAAAGAAATTAGCACTTTGCAGAAAGCAGTTGGCATCAGGCTTTTTAATAAACGGCTATTACATATAATAATAACAAATATTATTTAAGCAATTCACTTTGTTAGAGGGTATGATGCTTATGGGGCTAAAGTTGCACATTCATTCCTACCTGAGCCAATTAACTTCATAGAGAGAAAATTCTTTCTATGACAAGGCTGCATCCCTAACTACAGCCAGCAAAGTAATTCAGCATGATCACTAGCAAAGATTTCAGAGAACATTTCCTGACAGTTGGTCAATTGCATCATTTTAGTATATGACAGACAGCATACTATTATACTATTATTCACTAGGAAGAGGTGTATTTCTCTGCAGAACTTCTTGCAGAATCAGGATTTACCAATGCTTCAAGAATAGGAAAGTTGACTGAAGCTCAGTGCAAATTATTAATACCAAAGTAAACCTAAAATTACTTATACTCAGTACTAATAAACAAGATAGTTAGAATAAACATTAAAATTAAATAATGAAATGCTGAGTGAACTAATAAGGATGTTAAAAAGAAGAGAAGGATGATTAAAATGTAACCATGATATGTAGTTCCATTAGTGGAGAGATATGACTAATAATCACACCATTGAGATTGTTTATAACTCACTTTCATATTTTAAGGTGGCTTATAGGATACATATGCTGCAAAATACTAATTAATATGAAGCTGTGTCCTAGAAGTTAATTTCGTTATTACTGAAGTATAGCTTATTGATTTCTACCTTTGAGCAAGTCATGATAGCAATTCAGGGCAGCCGTCAGTGTGATGAAAGGATACAGAAAACACACTCTTTCCCTGGAACACAGAACTTATTACCACATCTAAAAAGTAATCCCTCTGCACAACCCTCCATTGGGGAATCATGTGACCTTAATGCTCCAATACCAAGTTTCAAACAAAAATAATATTTTTCATTCACTGAAGTCCAATTGGTGCATGGAGCAAACTGGTATGGAATAGGAGATGATATTGAAAGGTCAATCTGAGTAGCTGCCCTTCCCATGGCACCATGCCCCTTAACCCTAGGCTCGACATCCTATGGTGCTTTCTTGGGTAGAATCCCAGAAGGGCCCAGGCTTTTTAGTGGAATTTATCCTCACAGGTTCCAGTCTCCCACAGGAAGCCTTCTTATCTGCAACCACACTTATGGACAGTATACAGTTTTATATATTTATATATTGAAGCAAGTGTTCGGTGCAAGGAAGGGAAGACTATAGCTTGTTTTCAGTCAGCCATTTTAAAACTGGAAGTTTTGAGCTATTTTGTCCCAGGAAAAATATTTCGCAAAAGATAAACACATGAAATGACAAAAACAAAAGGGAAGAGAAGGCAGAAAATAAAGTAGAAATCCAGGATGGAGCTAGTACATACAAGGCATTCGGTATCATTCTGTCAACTCACTGGACACAGGTCAGAAATCTAAGCTTTCGGGGCGCCTGGGTGGCTTAGTCGGTTAAGCGTCCGACTTTCGCTTAGGNAGAAATAAACGTATCCCATTAGTCTGCACAGAAGACTCTGTGTAACATAAATAGCATCCTCAATACTGTATTTGAAGAAAATGCAGTGTTGAGCCTGAACCCCAGGCTTGATAAAGCTTAATTTGGCAAAAAGCAGTTAATACTGGGATGTACCAATGAGATGGTCTGCCTTAATTTTTTTTAAAGAAATGTTTTTTAAATGTTTCCCACAAGGAAGAAACCATCCTCTGGGAAGCATTCTGGAAACTTGAGAGGTCTGGATTTGGGTTTTGTAATTCCCGTGTTTGTGAGGGCGCTACAGGCTTTTGATGGGAAAGGGCCAGGAGTGCCCAGACGTCCTTATTGCCCAGGAGAATCCCACCCAATGGAGATTTGTTTCACACCTTCATACCTTTCACATGTCTTGCCAGACATTAAACTACTGAAGACATGCTTGGACATGTGATGGCATTTCAAGTTGGGAAATATGTTTTTTGTGTTATTTCATCATTTGCTAATTTTTTTATGATTTAATAATGCTTGTATTTTTTTTCCAAAACAGCTGTCATGTTTGTTTTTTAGAATGAAAACTATTTTCATATTGCAGACAGTTTTGAAAATAAAGAATACTGTAAAAATGAAATTACCTTATCTCAAGAGCCAGAGAAAATTCACTAGCACTGCTTCAGATATTTTTATGTAGATCTCTATTTCTTCCTTACATTTGGGACCATAACTGGAAATATAGTGTTACCTATGACATTTATTACTTAATTTTTATTTTTTTTTTGAAACTTTTTTTTACAAATAGTTTATCGTCAGGTTGCTAATTCTTAACTTTCTCCATTTTGACAGTTTGTAATTTGTCACGGCATTATTAGCCGTACCTTAGTTAAGGTTCTTTCCTTCTTCTCCTTATCATTTACATAGAAGCCAGGTTATTATTATCATTCCATGAGCTTTAATTAGGGTCTACCTACTCTCTGCCCTTTAATTTTCTTTCCCATAGACAGAATGACTTCTGGCTTCTTTATCTTAAACCCAAGTATTCATCATAAGTAGCTGTAAGCATCTGACTACTTCATTATGTTTTCTAGAACAATCATGCCTGAGCACTTACTATTAATACATATTACCTATTATTTTATTATAAATTGCACTCTTTTTCTTTTTCCTTTATTTTTCAGTGGTAAATTACTCTTCTTAAATTATGTTCTTTTAAAAGTTAAAATATTTTATGATATTTTATTACCTCTAAATTTTATTTCATGATAAAAAAAAGAGGATATACAAAGTACTTATTATCAAAGGCGGCTTTGAGTATGGGAGAGATGAAGGCCACTTATAGGGATGGGAAGTGCTTGCAAAGAAAATAGACTACCAACTCAATTCTTGATTGGATATCCACTTATGTAGCATATGAGTTGCCTAGGTGGACAGGGGAAGGCATTAGAGCAGAATTAAAGTAAAATAGCATGAAGTGGGGAGAGCCAGTAGGCTAGCCTGCACACTACCATTTGAAGTGGCAAGGATTTAGGAATCCTTGAGTTGGATTGGGAAGGAACACACAGAAGATAACTAATGGGGTGTCTGACAGACAAGGGACCCCAAGCAATGAAAGGGACTAGGGTGCACCACTGGGGTCCAAGGCTAATGGGACTTGGAAGAGGTCTTGCAGGAGCCCATCTCCCATGTCAGGGATGGTGCAGTGAAGACTCTCCCATGGGGTTTCTGAAGAGCAAATACAGCCTATAGGGAAGCCAGGCTTTGGATTCCTGTTATACAAAAGCCATCAACTATAAAAGAAGGACAATAGTGGTACTATTGAGTAGTGCTATTTAATTTCTTCTTCTGTCATTTTTCTTGCCAGACATCAACACCATGAAGGATACACAGAAGCCTCCAAAGAGAGGAGAAGCAAAGGAAAATTTCCTCCCATCCCCTGGCCAGGCTCCCTCCTTGATCAAGAGTGAGATAGAAGCTAGATATGGCTTTGAGCTAGATGTGAGACAGAAACTTTTTTTTTTTAAGTTTATTTATTTATTTTGAGAGAGAGAGTGCACAAGAGAGAGAGAGCGGTGGAGGGGCAGAGTGGGAAGGTGAGAGAATCCCAAGCGGGCTCTGCACTGTCAGCTTGGAGCCCAACTCCAGGCTCCAACTCAAGAACCTGAGATCATGACCTGAGCCAAAATCAAGAGTCCCCTGCTCAACTGACTGAGCCACCCAGGCACCCCAAGGTAGAAACTTACACTACACTGAACTTTGTATACCTGGAATGGACTAGAAAATAATAGAATTTGTCTAATTGTAAGTCATAGATGAAAAAGGACCATTCAACTAAACATGTTTCAAGTCGATTACTGGGGGAAAAGATATTTTATATCTATATTGCACTGAGTTCATATGGCTAAATATATTAATTAAAAAGACATAGATAGACAGATAGATAGATATTAAGCTAATATAGCTATAGCTTGAGGCCAGAAATGATTCATCCTTTGAGAAAAAAAGTTGAACAATTTTTTATCCAGTCCAACTAAACAGAACTACAACCCTGGATTAACACAGACAAGGATCAGAGCCCAGCATTTAAAGTTGCCCTTGAACGGTATTGGAAAAAGATGCTCCTCTGTCTGCTTTATTTGCTTTGAGCATTTAAGTCAACTGTGAATAAGCTTTACCAGCCAGAGTATCCCAGTTTCCACAAAATTCAGAGTTGTTAAACTTGAGTTGCAAAAGCAGGAAAAATAAACCTCCAGATGTCCTCTGAATGCTGAGCTTCATGACATCATCACCAAATTCAGGAGACTATATTGTACAATCTGGCCTCTTTTGTGATTCTACAGCTAAACTCAGGTCCTCCCACATGGATTAATTATGTTTGAAATTGTTACACCGTAAAAGGAATTATAAGAATATTTCAGTTTGATGAGATCCCACATTGTCTCTTCCAGTTTGTTTCTCAGGCCACTACACTGACTTGGTGGGGAGTTTGGAGCAGCAGAGAAACCCTTGTCATCCAAGACCCTACAAAGGCGAGTTGCCCTTCACTATATGGACAGACCTTGTCTTAGGTTATCAGTAGTCCCCTGAAGGAAGGAGGAAGCTTCACCATTGGCGCCTGAGGCAGAATTTGGTTTTAATGGTCAGAAAGCAACAAATTATCTTCTGTGGTGTTCTCTCCCATCAAAAACTCAAGTACCCTTGCCACCTCAAATAGACATGTATGTCAGCTTTTCCACAGGAAGATGACATGACCAAAGCAAACTTCAAGAAGAATAACTTGACAACTTTCAGGATCGAAGAGAGGAGACTCTGGAAGTTGCAAAGACATTTAAGAGGCTTGCTGAAAGACGTAATCGTACATACAAAATTTCCACTCTGAAGCCTCTGGCCACATTTTGCACTCTCCTCACCACACACCCTTTTCCTAACCACCCTAAACTAATCTGTAGACATGTGGTGCCCTTTGAAACGCCCATGCCTTTTTACATGCCATTTATTATCTATGCCTCAGAGGCCCACTCCATACTTCTTTCCTTTGTGAATCTTAACCTATTCTAGGGTTGGTTAGTTATTTCTTCATCTCTCCAAGTGGCACTTTTCCCATACCCTGGGGAGGGTACTTAACCATGTTTAAAATCATTTAAAATCATTCTTGCTCACTAGTTATTTATGAGAAGAGCCTGTGTACTATTTATCTTTATTTCCCCATGATCAACACAACATCTCAACAGATTGCCAGTGAATACATGGACAAAATCAGCACCAAGATGGACTAAAGGACCATAGACTATCAGTAAATGGAATACTGAAGACCTGCAACTGAATGCCATGAATTTGTAGTGTACAAAAAGTTTTACGATTTCCTCTAGCAATGTTCAGTTTCTCGGTGGCAGAAGGTCATAAATATCTTTTGATTTTGTTTATACAGATTCTATTCCTTCTTGCTAGCAAAAGTCTTATCATGTAGACCTCAGCACTGGGCATGTGACCCAAGCTGGGCTGATCAAAATACCTGGCTCACAATCACAGTGATTGGTTCGAGGGTGGGCAAGACACGTAACCCAGGATAAGCAATTGGGGTCCTTCTCTAAAAATGACTCACTGTAGCTGATGGGAAGGATTCTTACCTCTGGTTGGCCAGGTTAAAAAAATGTAGGTCATGACACATGATACTCTACATCGAAAACCCGACAGACTCNATCCTAAAAAAAAAAAAAATGTAGGTCATGACAATGTGAGCTTCATGAGAACATGGGCATTTAATATCTTTTTTATAGCTGGCAGCAATAGCTACAAAATAAACACTCAAAAAAACATATGTTGTAGGGCTCCTGGGTAGCTCAGTCATTTAAGCTTCTGACTTTAGCTCAGGTCATGATCTCATGGTTCATGACTTCGAGCATTGTATTGGGCTCTGTGCTGATAGCTCAGAGCCTGGAGCCTGCTTTGGATTCTGTGTCTCCCTCTCTCGCCACCCCTCCCCAACTCATGCTCTCTCTCTCTCTCTCTCTCTCAAAAATAATTAAGCATAAAAAAATGTTTTTTTAATGTATGTTGGATGGATGACTCCAGAGCACCCAACAGTTGTATTTTCATACATAGTTGGAATTTTAGCAACTGGCCTGAGTCCTAATAGAGAAACCAGGTTAGCAGCTTTGTTACATTAGTATGGTCTTTACCAAAATGTGCCCTCCTCCTCCCTCCCCCACAACAAAACCCATGTCTTATTGTTATCTATTATCATCACATTTGAAAAAGAAAAAACTAGGAAGGAGTAATCTTGGAACAAAGGACCACTATTTATATTTAATTCATTGACTTTATGAAGAATTAACTTCATTATCACTGATTCTCTTATTTCTCAGCCATCTGGGAAACTTAGGTTAGATTTGAACCAATTCTTGGAACTAGAGTACTAAGGAGTGTAGTAGGTTGAATAGGGGCTCTCAGAAAGCTATGTCCAAGTCCTAACCCCCAGTACCTGTGACTGCGACCTTAATGGAACAAAGGTCTTTGCAGGCGTAATTACATTAAGGGTCTCAGGATGAGGTCATCCTAGACCCTAAATCCAATGATGAAAGTCTTTATAAGAAAAATGCAGAGGGAGATGTGAGAGGCACACAGATACAAATGGAAAGGCCATGTAAAGACAGAGTGAGAGATCAGAATTATGCAGCTGTAAACCAAGAAGCACTAAGGATTTCCAGCAGCCACCAGAAGACAGGAAAGAGGCCTGGAATGGGTTCTCCCTGAGAACCTACAGAAGGAATAAATCCTGCCAACACCTTGATTTCAGACTTCTGGCTTCCAGAACTGTGGGGGAATAATCCTCTGTTATCTTGAACCCCCCAGTTTGTGGTAATTTGTTATAGCAGCCCTAGGAAGCTAATACAGGTAGCTATTCAATTGGAGATTGACAAACAGGGCATCATGAGAATGTAAGAAAAAGGAGGAATCTAATCTGAGAAAGGCTGTTGTGTTTAGCATTTTATGCCAGAAGCAGAGTATCAAAGTGATAGCACTCCCAACTTTGCATTTCCTTTGGCTGAAAACTGATAAGTATATGTAACCATAAAAGCTGTATTTTAATCAAGCTTGTTTGACCAAATTTATACCTGACCCAGAAACCATAGTGTAAAACTTTCCATTATTTGCTTTTAAAATCTCACTGGCCTAAAATCATGATCACACAGAAAGTAACTTCACATTTTTTTTCCTGTACCTATATTGTCTATGGCTCACCTTAGAATCTTTATTTGAGTAGATATGTAATATCATTTTGTTACTTATCTACAAAAGAAATTAAAAATCACGGTTACTGAGGTAGGTATGCTACGCTACTTTTCTTGCCATTGCTAAATCACGAATTGAGCTATATCATGACTCATAATCATATACACATTCTGTGCTATAGACAAAGGAAATTAAAATTTAAAACTGATTTTAAATTTTATTTAAATAATATGGAGAAACAAATGAAGAATGAGTATATCTGGTTCTGGGTTTCTGCAAGAGAAGTCCAATATTTTGTTCTAACATTTTCCCATAAAACATAGTTAAAAAAAAAAAAAGTTGAGTTGCTGTTCTGCAACCTGACATTTAGGCATATATTTTTAAAATTTTTATGTTTCTCATGTTTCTGATTCATTATATTGTGCAACGAAAGCATCTCTGTTTCACTTAGCATTCTGTTGAATCTGCAGAGATCTTGCTACTTTAAATGTATATGCACTGTTCTTCCAGCATAAAAATCAGCCATTAAGCTGGAATGATGGAACAGCGATTTCTGGTTTTCATAGTGATTAACAAGGCTTACTTCCCCCTACAGAGACCATCTAACTGACATGCTGTACATCGATGACCAAATGAGAGATTGACAGATGCAAGTTACTCTCATGTCCTGTCAGACATCCATTGGATTTTCCCAAATACAGTAAATGATCTTTGGCTTTTCAAGTAGCTGTTGAAGAACGCTACCATCCATTAATTACTAAAGGCACTAGGGAAAGTCCTTAACCAAGATGTGGATGGATAGTTATGTAGGAAACCAAAGGCTAGAAAGAGAGCTATTTAGTATTAATGAGGTTATAGAGTAATGTGATTCATTATGGCTACTAGCTGAAATTGAATGGAACAATCAAAGTTCATTACCAGGCCTGATTTCCTGAGCAGGGAAAGAGTGGAAATACTGTGTATATAACCACCTTCCCTGCACCTTCCCTTGAGCTTTTTGTTTGTTTGCTTCTTATCAGTAAAAATTATTCTCTTCCTATTTTCTTTACTGAAGGTATAGTGCACACCAACAGACATTACCAAAGAAATCACTTATGGTATATATAATGAAATCAGAAAACTATAATTGCTCATCTGAACAATTCCTTTAATACAACCTTACTTAAAAAAAAAAAAAAAAACCTGGCATTATTTTAAAATTTTTTCAATGACAAAATGAAAAAAAAAAAAAAAAAAAAAAAAAAAAAAAAAAAAACAATTAGAGATAAAGGAATTTATAAAAGGAGCAGGANAAAAAAACAAAAAAACACATCAACTTAGGTTGCTGTTTACATTCCATGGCCAATACCATTAAAATGAAATGCCAAGAACTCAATTTATGTAAATTTTTTCAGTTAAATTATTTATAATAGGAAATTCTCTCACCTTTCTGAAGTGAAATAAATGCAAATTTAATTCATTAGATGACTAGACTGGTATAAAGCCTTAGAGGAAATGCAAATGGTAATTGAAAATATAGAAATGATACTTGTTTTGGTAACAACAAATCAATCAGCATAAATTGTCAAGCTTACAAAATACCACTAAAATGTATTCTATGTTGCTCTTTAAAAGTTATGCTTTTTCTATTTAAGTCACATGCTTCAGAGTGGAACAAGAGAAGTAGGAATTGTGGTTCAAGTTGATCTGAATGCCATAAACCATACAGCACTACCATATCCCCACCTCTCAGTAGAGACCCATAATGAAGATGCTGATGAAGACAGACCTAGCTTTTATCTGAGCTTCTGTCTCTGACAATCCTATGATTTTACCTAAGTTATGTGACCTCTCTGAGCATCAGTCCCCTCATCTGTATTAAATGGAGTTTAAATCATAGACATGTAAATTGTTCATCATGCCCCTACCACAAAGATTTTTATAAGAATCAAGTGAAATAATGAAAGAACACTTGGTACATTATAAAGTACTGCAGAGCTGGCATACGTTAGTAGCTGCATATGAGTCCCAAGCTACCTGCCTAGAAGTCTCATAGAATTAAGTACCAAATCTATCCAAGTAGTATTTCCTTGGCTGTCCTTATTCCCTGGATTTCTGGGAAGTATGAGGCATACTGCTATTAGTAAAGTGCCTATGACCTAGTCCTTTATACAACCTAATTTTATCCCCATGACACTTCAGAGAGCTAAGTTTTGCTAGCCACACTTTACAAATGAGGAAAGAGACTTATATTGACTAACTTGCCTAATTTCATTTGGAAATAACAGCAGAGATGAGCTGCAAACTCAGCTAGGTCTTGCTGCAAGGCCCAAACTTTTTTCTACCTAAATCTGTAGCCCATCCAAATTTCTCCTTCTGGCTAAAGTGCAATTGGAGGGGAAGAATCTTCTGCTATGTTCAAAGGTAGCTGCTCAGTGTCCAACCATCCCTGAAGCCCCCAGGGAATTCAGATGTCCCTGCAGCCATCCAAGTGAATTCCAGGGCACTGCTGTGCCACACATTCATTTCCACTCATCTTTTTAAACACTTGATGAAGACACAAAACCAGGCTACCTGACGAGCCCATATTCATCTAAATCTACATGTGCCCTGAGAATGTAGCTGTGGGATCCCAGACTATACTATTGCCAGGACAATTTGATAAGGACAGTGCGGATGGACAAAGAGTTGTTGAATAGGGCAATAGGGCAGCGAAAAAGTAGACAATGAATTTAGGAACTACAGCTGCCTCCAATGCTTCTGTGACTTCTGGCAGTTATCAGACCTCTGTGAGCCCCATTTTTCTCAGATACAGATGGAAATAGCACCTCAAAGTGTTGGGAGATAAGTGAGGTCATGTCAGAGAAGCTCCAAACACAGAGAAGGCACTCAACCAATGAAGAGCTTGGTGGGATTAAAAAGTGACAAGATACAACTAACTCTTCCTGTCACAATGGCTACAAAGCTTTCAGAAATCAGGACAATTGCCACCATGAAATAACAGCACGGAAGAGTATGCATGAAGAAAGGAAAAAAGAGTTTGCTTCTTTGACCAGGGATAGGATGGAGAGAAATTATATGAGAGGAAGGAAAGTACAGCTAAATACAACTTCAATCGCAATTTAAAATTTGTCTAGTTAGGGTCTATGTCTTTTACTTCAAGAAAATGACAGCTCATTCAAGAAAAATAGGTAAACATTATTTGTCATGGGTTCATTTTGTTTCTATTGTTTTATATTATAGTCATGGAATAATTTTGTTTAAAATGTTTTATAAAAACCCAGTTCAAATAGAAAACACTGAATGTGGTATTACAGAGTCACAGAGACCATATCATTAGCTTTGCTTGTTACTCAGCAATTGAGTGAGGCAGGGAGATAAAACATCTAAAACATCTAGAAAACCAAATTCCTGACCTCAGAAAAAAGCAGTAATTGTTTTGTAAATTAAAATCCTCTTCCTCACTCCAGTCAGTAACTTAATCTTTGGATGTAAATGTGGTCTGCAATGTGAGTAACCTGAAGGAGGAATCACGTATTATTTTGCCTGAGTGCCAGCAAAATATCTCCAGTTGACAGTTATTAATTTCGAGTCAAATTATCCCGGAATAGGGTCAAAGAGAACTAATGGTTTTATTTTACATTCCAGGAAGTGTTGTGTTTCAGTATTCAGAACGCAGTGCTCTGTAGAGAAGCTGCAGCAGAAAGCAGAGACCTATGTGACCTCTCCAAAAAAAAATATTAGTGAGATTATTAAGTATATTAACCCTTCCCCATGTCTCAGGCACTTTCCCATAAACCATATTAAAAGTATCAAAGCTGATTTTTCATTCTTCATCAGCTTTGAGTGAAATGTACAAAGTTTTAACTTATCCAAAAATATAAATGTCTGGTAATTCATGAGTGACCAAGGATTAAAAGAGCTGTTATTGTTTTAACTTACTTTTCAATGTGTCTTTGACTTTGGAATTTTAGCATAGTAAATACACATATGAAAGTAAAGGAGATTTAAAGAGTATTAGTTACATACATTTTTTTCTCCTCAGTTCCTCACTAGATGGTCTATATAATGTGGACTATAGTATGACAAAATCCATTGTTTTATTCAACTCCTCTGGAATCCTTTCAATTGGCTCACAGAAGTTTAAACACATTCGATGTTAGGGTGTCACTTGCAAATAAGGCCAAACAATCCCGCGTGGGATTTTACAAAATTGTGATGCCCATTCAGGTACACCTTTTGGGTAACTATAAAAATCATGTTGGAATTTAATAGATGTAGGATAGGAGAAGCTAGGACTCAGTAGACAGAGAGGGAAAGATTAGGGTCAGAGGTCCCTGGGTGGGGTAAAACACCTATTTTAGAACAATGCTGGGAATGTCTGATCACAGCAAGCTCCCCTCAGGCATAAGGTTCCACTTAAGAATGTAACAGACCCCCTGGGGCGCCTGGGTGGCTCAGTCAGTTAAGCTTCCAACTTCGGCTTAGGTCATGATCTCGCGGTCTGTGGGTTCAAGACCCTCGTTGGGCTCTGTGTTGACAGCTAGCTCAGAGCCTGAAGCCTGCTTCAGATACTATGTCTCCCTCTCCCTCTAACCCTCCCCTGTTCATGCTGTCCCTCTCTCTCTCAGAAATAAATTAAAAAAACATTAAAAAAAATTTTTTAAGAGTCTTTTGCGGTATGTTTCCCTCCCGTCTCCTTCCTATATGTTCATCTGTTTTGTTACTGGTACTTTTCATAGCTTGATTGAGATATAATTCTCATACCATAGGTATAAATCATCCTCAATGTTCCTTGTTCCTTCTGCCCTCATCTCCAGGCATCCAAAAATCTACCTGCTATCTCTATAGATTTCCTATTCTGTACATTTCATATAAATGGACTCATAATACATAATCTTTTGTCATTGATTTCTTTCACTTAGCATAATTTTTACAAGGTCCATCCATATTGTACATGTATCAGTACTTCATTCCTTTTTACTGCCAAATAACTTTCCATTGTATAGATATACCACCTTTTATTTATCCATTCATCAGGTAATGGACATTCAAGTTATTTACATTTTGGGGCTATTATAAATAATGCTGCTATGTATGAACAGTCATGTACAAGTTTTTGTGTGGCCATGTGTTTTCATTTTTCATGGGTATATATCTAGGAGTGCAACTTTTGGAATCTATAACTCTGTTTAACATTTTGAAGAATCTGCCAAACTGTTTTTGAAAACAGCAGTATTTGACACCCACCAGCAATGTATAAGAATATCAATTTCTCCACATCTTCACCGCATTTGTTATTGTTTGACTTTTTAATTATAACTATTCTAGTGGGTGTGTAGTGCTATGACATTATGGCTTTGATTCGCATTTCCTTAATGACTAATGGGTTGAATACCTTTCATGAGCTTATTCGCTATTTGTATAGCTTCCTGGGAGAAATGTCTTAACTCTTTGCCCATTATACAATAGGGTTATTGTTTTGTTATTTAGTTGTAAGAGATCTTTACATATTCTAGTTACAAGTGCTTTATCACATATAAGATTTGCTACTACCTTCTTCTATTGTGTGAGTTGCGTTTTTACTTTTATTGTACCACAGTGCTTTCATTTTGATCAAGTTCAATCTATTTCTTTTTCTTGCTGCTTTGCTTTTGTTTTTGGCATTGTATAAAAAAGGCTTTGCCTAACCTAAGGTCATAAAGATTTACTCTTAAGTTTTCTAAGAGTTATATAGTTTTAGTTCTTACAATTAAGCCTATGATTCATTCTGAGTAAACTTTTGTTTATAGTCTTAAATAAAGGTCCAGCTTTATTGTTTTGTCAACTTAATATGCCCAAAGCAAACCATGTTCATTAGAGAAAAATTAGAAAATATATACAAGTAAAAGGAATAAACTAAAAAACCCTAACAATCCTGTTTATTCTAGAATAACTACTTTTAGCACTCTGATTTATATGTGTCCAAAACCTAGTCTCTATACGTGTATTTTTTTTTAATTTTTAATGGATCATATAATGTACATAATTCTGTAGACAAATTTTTTCCTTTGATAATTATAAGCATATTTACATATCAGTTTTTTGATATGTAAGATTTTTGTGAACTTCAAGTTCTTCAGCTGTATAAAAGCTAGTAGTTGTGATGATCAAATAAAATAATGATATAAAAGCATTATGTAAGACTTTATTCATTGAGTGAGTTTTGTTTTTATTATTATACTTAATTAGTTGTTTTTACTGAAATCCTATCTTCAAATATTCTATAAAAACCCTCATCATGTTACATTAGCAAATTAGTAATTTTTTAAATGCCAGTGTCCTCTAAATTTTTCAAGATTAATGGTCTGTATCTTTGGATATCCAAAGCCTGTCACAATTCCTGGCCCATATTAGTGCTCAACAATTGTTGGGATTAATGGTTCCTATAAAACCTCTGAATCTTTTAGAAGTGTTGTTCTTTGATCATACAGTTAATATTATCAAATGTTTGCTGAACGTATGTTATAATTGTTATATCTCCCTGATGGACTGACCTGTTTATCGTTGTAAAATGTCCCTATTTATCTCTAGAAACATCTTTTGTTTTAAAGTCCACTTTGTCTAACATTAGCATAACCATTTCAGCCCTCTTAGGGTTCCTGTCTGCATGATACATAGTCTTCCATCTGTTACATATAAACTAAGTTCCCTCAACTGGAGCTCTTCATCCTAATGGTCTGCCTTCCTCCCTAAGGCAGAACCCTGGCATCTCTGCAGTGGAGCTGGGAATGGCTGCCTCTGGTCTTCTCAGGTTGTCACTCCCAGTGGGGCAGGGCAGGGCGGGGGAAACTGTATAGGATGAGACAGCTGGGGAGGGCAAGATTATGCCCCCAGTACTCAAGGACTGCCATGCCTGAGATACAGTTTCCACCCTGTGAATGAGGGCGGGATAAGGTAAAGTCAACCTGGTCCTCTTGACATTGCCGAACTGGAATTGAGGCTGGCAGGGAGGGAGGGGTGAGAAATGCTGGCAGCCTGCCCCTCCTGGGATAAAATTGTAGCCCCAGGATGGGAACTGGGGAGAAAGAGAGCTCCCATTTCCTTTGCTACACATGCCCAGATTAGAGCACACCCGGTGGATTTTCATAATGTGGGGGAGGTTCATAATGTGGGGGTGGAGCAGGCTGGAGATGAAATACTATAGACTCTGGTGTTCTTACCAAGATTTAGTAGATTTTCCTGAATGTACACTTCTCCATTTGCTGTATACCCCCAGGACAATATCCCAAGACTTCAAAAATAATTTTTTAAATAATTTTCACCAGTTAAATTGCTTAGGGTCTACTGATCTCCTTACTCTGCCATCCCCATTATGATGACTTTTCAAGTGTAACTAAAATTTCTATCAGTGGAAACTTTCTGGGCAAAAAGCATTATTGGCTCAGAAACGTCCCCTTAGAAGATTTCAAATTTCTTGTTTTATTAGAAAGGAGTTGAAAAGGAAAAAAAGGAGCCTAGAGGCAAAGGCCTAAGGATGCTGATGCCTTGAGGCAGGTACCAAAAGAGAAGTGAAGTCTTTAAGAATAACAATAAAGTGGACCTAGAGGGCATTATGCTGTGTAATAGTGATAACAGCAGACAGAGAAAGATAAATACTGCATGATTTCACTTACCTGTGGAATCTAAAAAATAATAACAAATGAACAAAAAAACATAATAGAAACAGACTCACAGATATAGGAAACAAGCTGTTGTTTACCAGCATGGGGGAAGGGGGAATTTGGGCAAAATAGGTAAAATGGACTAAGAGGTACAAATTTCCAGTTATAAAAAAAGTCATGGGGATGAAATATACAGCATAAAGAGTATAGTCAGTAATATTGTAATGACTTTGTATGGTGACAGATGGTAACTAGATCAGTTGTGGGGATCAATTTTAATGTATAAAAATATTGAATCACTATGATGTACACCTGAAACTAATAGAATATGGTATGTCAATTACACTTCAACTTGAAAAACAAATAACAAGAAGAGTTTGAGATCATGCTGATAGTCTTCAGGACAGTTATGATTGGAGGTTGCCTGGGGGTAGGGCTATTCTCAGACCTGTTTCACAAGTGGACCTGCAAGGTTCACTGCTAGTGAATATCAGCCAACAAGATTGTGTTTGCCTTTTTTTTTCCTAACAGAAACAAAATTAAAAGAAAATCCCATACAACTCAGTGTTATGACATAACCTATAAGCCTTAGTGCCTGTCCTCTTCCTCATCCCTGGGGCTTAAAGGATAAGTTTTTAGACAGAGGAGGAGTTGGGAGATGAGTTAGGGAGAAATCGGTGGAGCAAGAGAGGAGGGTCCTGGGCTAACAGACAGAAGAGTCTCTGGCAGCAGCAAGGAGAAAGGCTTCCTGCTTTCATGGTATTCACCTGACATTCACAATGCTTTTTACGAGGGGAGACAAATGCCATAGAGGTGAGAGCTAGCAAGGGAGATGGAACCAATGGATAGGCCGCACTTTTCTGGTCAGCCAGCTGATAAATGTTCATAATTTCATTAATTTTGAAACATTTCCTCTGCACATATTCTAGTAGGATTCAGAAGTTGTATTCATTTTCTATGGTTGCCATAACAAAATACCAAACACTAAGTGGCTAAAACAACAAAAATGTATTTCTCATAGTTCTGGAAGCTAGAAGTCCAAGATCAAGGTGTTGGCAGGTTTACTGTCTCCTGAGACTTCTTTCCTTGGCTTGCAGATGGCCAGTCTTCATACGGCCTTTTTTGTGTATGTGACAAAGCCTGGCATCTCTTCCTCTGCTTATAGGAATACTGGTCATATTGGATTAGGGACCCATCCATATGACCTCATTTAACTTTAGTTCTCACTTTATTTTTTAACTTTTTAATGTTTTTATTATCGAGAGACACAGAGAGGCAGAGAGAGGGGGAAACACAGAACCTGAAGGAGGCTCCAGCCTCGGAGCTGTCAGCACAGTGCCTGATGCTGGCCTTGAACTCACAAACTTTGAGATCATGACCTGAGCTGAAGTCGGACACCTAACCGACTGAGCCACCCAAGCGCCCCTTTAATTGCCACTTTAAAGGCCTTATCTCGGGGTGCCTGGGTGGCTTAGTCGGTTAAGCATCCGACTTTCGCTTAGGTCATGATCTCACAGTTCGTGGGTTCGAGCCCTGCGTCGGGCTCTGTGCTGACTGCCAGCTCAGAGCCTGGAGCCTGTTCCAGAGTCTGTGTCTCCCTCTCTCTCTGACCCTCCCCTGCTCACGCTGTCTCTCTCTCTGTCTCTCTCCTAGAAATAAATAAAAATATTTTTAAAAAAATAAAGGCCTTATCTCAAAATATAGTCACATTAGGGGTTACGACTTTCACAACATATGAATTTGGGAGAACACAATTCAGTTCATAAGTATTATATATACAAACATCAGGGAAAATTGTGAGTGACTTCAAAATGGTTTAAAAACAAGAAGAAGAAGCAGCAGCAGCAGCAGCAGAAGCAGCAGCAGCTGAAGCAGCAAATGTTAAGAAGAAAGAAAGAAAGAAAGAAAGAAAGAAAGAAAGAAAGAAAGAAAGGAAGGAAGGAAGGAAGGAAGGAAGGAAGGAAGGAAGGAAGAAATTGGAGTTCTGCCTAGCTCAATCATTAGGGTTATAACCGCCTTTGAGTAACCTATTAAGAAAACTGATAATAATGGAAAAGTTCCTTGTCCATAGTTATGCAAATGATTCCTCATCATACAAAATGCAAATAGATTTGTCCAACAGAGAATGTAAGTTAAATTCCCCTTTTAACCAGTTGTAACATCTTACTGGTTTCCTCATTAACCACTGAATTAAATGAAATCTTTGACATGTGTTCATTTTATATTTGTATGAAAATCATGATTTTATTGTTTTAAAAATATGATACTCAAAAGTACTGAAAATTATGTGAACAGTTTATTGCTGGTGCTCTTTTTTCTCTGCCCTTCATTAGTTTTCCTCTCTTTCCTAACTTTTCTTTCCTGTTCACTGAACTTAATCTCCAGGGTTAGAAATGGAAAATAGCAGGCACATGCAACGCTGATGATGGATAAGGAAACAATAAATTCTGTCATGTTTCAATCAAGGGCCATGTTACTGAGAAGAATGTTCCTGAAGCTTTTACTGTCATAGATTAATGGACACAGATTAATGTCAAAATGTCATAGATTAACATACATCTATAAAATAGGTCTGCTACTCTATCAAAATATGTATATATATTTGAATGTATCTTTTAGAACTTAGAATCCCTGTGGTTCTAGATATTCCAAAGTTCATGTTCATGTTAAATAGTAAGATTAAATTTTTAAATCATTAAGATTTTTAAATTAACTTGGCAAAGTCCATAAACAATTTCCTTCAGTTATTATAAATTTCTCAACCAGTCTTAAATAATACCATACTATTTTTATTCTTTTTAAACCTCAAAAATGTCTATGCCATGTCTGAGAATGCCTCTTCTTGATTTCCTAACCAACAATTCCATGATCATAAGCATTCAAGCAACATGAAGGATTTAATCAACACTTGCATAAATGCATCAGAAAACACTGTATAAGCAGAGATAACTTTAAGCAAATATGTGTTCTTCTAAGCCATCATTTGTTTGAAAGTAGGCTAGTTCCAAAATATAGTGTAAAGTAGTTTTAACCTCAAGTGAAAGCAACTTGCCTCCATCTCTTACCAAGGTGAACCTGTACCCAACATATCATAACACCTATGTTTGCCACTATTTTAATGTAGCAGGAATACTTACAAAGGAAAATCAGATAGACAAAGTAAATAACCTAATACCTTAGATTATCCAAAGTCATCTTTATTCTTCTCCAATGGTAAAAACAAATTAATTTGCTTTCTTGCCTTGGCATTTATGAATGCTAATTTAATCACGTAAATTTAGACTTTCTGTGACAGAATTTGAAACCACATTGTGAACATGACTTTCACATAAGGCTTGTTCCTTTTTCCTGAATTAGAAAGTAAAATTTAAAAAAACTCTATGCTTGTATTAGACCCTAGGCAAAATCAGCATAACCCTGCCATCTCCTGTTAAGTTGATACAGGACTCAGGGGAACCATGTCACCATCTGGACTGGAATGCATATGGTCAGGGGCAGGCCTGGGAGAGTGTCCTCAAAAAGACCCCAGCTGGCTGAGCAGCCACCTGTCGCCAAGATGAGAGAGGGCACAATATATCGCATTCATCATGAGCCACCTGTTTCTAGTCTCTGAATATCCGATGCCATCATGGCAGGGTGTGACTGACACCAGGAGAGGGCTGACTCAGAGAGGCCAAGACTACAAGTCCAGCTAAGCAAAAAAATGTCTAGAAGTCACTCATGATGACAGAGACAGAAGGCCGATTTGGGTAAGAAGGCAGAGGTAGTAGGCTTCGAGAAGCAGACAGGCAGGGATTACCTGGAGCCCAGGAGCTCAGAGAAGCCATAAGAACAGCGTTAATGAGTGGGTGGGGGATTTATATCCTAGGCAGAATGAGTTGTTTTAATGGCCTGCTGAACACAAGTGTCTCTGGATTCAGAGACATTGATTGTAACTTCAAAAAAGAGAGTTATGTGTAGATTAATCCAACTCCTGACTAAGGCAAAGATACAGAATCTAGAATTAATTTATAGGCTCAGGGGCAAGTAATAATAATAATTAACAATAGCCAATATTGATATAGCACTTAGTAGTACTTTGCAAATGTTAAGTAATTCAATCTCCACCATAATCCTGTGAGGTAGATACTATGATTATTCTGTTGTGCCTGAATCCCGAGTCCCCAGTGACCTCAGAAGCCAATACCGATGCAAGAACAAAAGGGTCTTTATTACAAGCTCGAGCAGGGTCTCACCCGCCTACCAACACAGCAGCAACAGCAGGGGGGGAGCCCCAAACAATAGTGAGCAGGGTTTTTAAGGGGTAAGGGATGGGGGTGTTACAGTACACATGTAGTACTCCAATCACATTTGTATAATATCCTTGGCAGCAGTTTTGACCATTCAGTACCTGTGAGGTGTCCGTTACTTTTGGCGGAGCCCAAATATAGCCTTTTGAGACTCCTTTGAAAATGACCAATTATGAGGTGAGTTAGGCACGGGGGAGCAGCCCTTGTCTCAGCCCACAGGAATGTTTTTAACCTCCTCTCATTGGCTAGTTGGGGAGGGGTTTCGGCCTTGAACAATCTGCAGGGTTTTTTGTTTTCTTTTTTGAGACTGCTGCTATGTGCAGCCCTAGGTTGCTTTTAATGGGGGTCTTAATTTTAAAATGGCGTTATTTAGGCTCTTCAATTCCCAATTCAGAGATGAGAAAAATTAGGAGCAGAGGATTTTAGTAATTCACCCCAAATCACATAAGTGATAGGGTTGGATCTGAAACCCAGCAGTCTGTACTCTTCACCAGTACTGTATGCTGCTTTTACTTCCTTGCACTACCTAGAAACTCCAAAAGCTGATTTCTTCTCTCCTTATTTTCTTACTTTATGCCCCTCTTTCCCTATTCAACCCCTTTCTATTCCATAAAGAAAGTGATTTCCCCTTTCTATCTCATCACGAATATCAGTTGGATGTTCATGGCAGAACCTGGGTAAATGACTGCAGTATAGCAGCATGCTCTCTTCTTCTTCCTCCTCCAGACCCATTTGCTTGAGTTGAAATGAGGAAGGACTTGAGTTTTTTGGCTAGAAAAGTGTGGCTTTTGAACACCTGAACTCTGTGAAGGGCATGAGGGGTCGGTATGCGCACACGCACGCACGTGTGTGCACGCACATTCACGTAAAGGGCAGTGGGTAGGATATAGAAGGTGGAGATTGAAGAACAGCTAAAGGTTGGAGACAGGAGAGGGAGCGGCTGTGTTTAGGAGGAACTCGCTGAAACTTGTGACTTACACAGGCTGAGTGAAGCCCAAGTGATAAAATGTGGAGCAGCTGGGGAAAGGGCAACAGAAGGGACTGAGACACTCAGCACAGCATGGGCAAGTGACAGTGGGTGACTCACAACCAGCAGACTTCAAAGAGACAAAAGCAGATTAATGGTCTTGTTTTGCAGATCTCAGGAGAACTCTCCCAGAGAACCCTATAAATAAGTAGGAGACATTTTGAATGGGAGCTGGGAGAAGTTGAGCTCCCCAGTTGCACGGGTGAGCACCACCAAGCAGCAAAATGCAGGTATTTATGTTAATGTGACCTCATTGTTTGTGGAGACTAGCAAGGCCTGGGGACATCCTAGCTGGCTAGATACTCAGGGTAGGAAGAATAAGAGCAAGGCAATTATAAACCAAACCCTTCCAGCAAGTCGAGCACAACTACCGACATACTCTAACAAACGTTAAGAATAGCTTGGGGCTCCTGGGTGGCGCCTGGGTGGCTCAGTCGGTTAAGCGTCTGACTTCAGTTCAGGTCGTGATCTCATGGTTCATGGGCCCGAGCCCCTTATCCGGCGTTGTGCTGGCAGCTAGCTCAGAGCCTGGAGCCTGTTTCAGATTCTGTATCTCCCTCTCTCTCTGACCCTCCCCTGTTCATGCTGTCTCTTTCTCTCTCTCTCTCTCTCTCTCAGAAATGAATTAAAAAAACATTTAAAAAAATAGTTTATAATATATCAAGGCCTTTTTTGTTGAGGTTTTATTTTTGTAGTCATTTTTATAAATATTAGATTTTAATCATACATTAAAATGGTTGTCCTTTTTGCTATGGAATTCTGTCTCACAATTTGCAAATTTTTGTGCATTTCTCCCACTAGTGCTGACACTTGGTAGTCAAGCTTGTCCTTCCAGATAGGAGATGGGATTCCATTTAAGTCCTAAGAAATGTAAAAGTTCTTTTAACTATCCACTGAACTTGTGCTTTCTTAGTTTGCCTAAAGTCAGATTCCAAGGACCAGGTGACAAAGAGGTAAAAAAAAAAAAAATAGCACTTTTGATTTAAGCTAATGTGACTGGACCTTATGTTATAGCCCTGCTGTCCTTCTCTTATTTTTTATTTTGTACATATCTTTTCAGTCATCAGCTGTAGCAGGCAATCTTAAGGAGGAAACAGCCTTTTAAAAATTCTCAAAAGGATGAAGTATGAGTGTATGTCCAAGAGAAAGATAAAATAACATTGCAAATAAAATGTAGAGATTTATTGGCACACTTTAGCAAACTGTAATAGAAAATGTTGAGGACCTTCGAGTACAACACTAAAAGAGAAAAGGTAAAAAGTCTTATTTTCATTCCATTGTGTTCAATAAATCATGTAGTTCCAATTGTTTTCAGGAAGTTTGTTCAGTTACTATGAGTTGTCATTCGTTGTTAGGTCCAATTTATCATATGCAAAACACTTTCTCCTATATATGTTATTACAGATAGATAAATATAGTACATATAAGAAAACATTTAGGTATTAATTTATAAAGTATAACACTTTATCTTAAAACTATTACTTAGAAAACAACATAATTATAGTTATTGCTTTTCTAAAAAAACTCTTCATTTTGGAATAAGAATAGAATAAATTCCATGGGGAAAGGAACAGTACTGAAACAAAGTTCATGTTCTTCTCTTTTATTTATTTTTTATTTATTTTTTAATTTTTTTAATGTTTTATTTATTTCTGAGAGAGACAGCGTGAGCAGGGGAGGGTCAGAGAGAGAGGGAGACACAGAATCTGAAGCAGCCTTCAGGCTCTGAGATAGCTATCAGCACAGAGCCTGACGTGGGGCTCGAACCCATGAACCGTGAGATCATGATCCCGAAGTTGGACACTTAAGCAACTAAGCCACCCAGGCACCCTTGTTCTTCTCTTTTAAAGAATAGAGTTTATTGTTGGTGTTAGACCAACTCTTTCTATACATACTGGCAGAGATATAATCAATAAGAAGTAGAATATTATTTACCTACTAACAGGAATTAAATTACTTAAGTGTGCCTTGAGCACCTTTTATGAACTAGGCACTATTAGGTTCCTATTAGCAGGTAGTGCTTACTCTATGGTTAGGGAAGAAACAGACATGTAACAACTAACTAAAGTGCAAGACAGAGTTAAATAAGAATTGGTGTATTCGCACAATGAGATATTACCTCACACCCATTAGAATGACAACTATACATATGTATGTATATATATGGATATGGATATGGATATATTGGCAAGGATGGGGGGAAATTGTAACCCTTCTACACTTCTGGTAGGATTGTAAGATGATGCAGACCCTATGGAAAAAACAGTATGGAGTTTCCTCAAAAAAGTAAAAATAGAACTGTCATATGATCCAGTAATCCCACTCCTGGGTATTTATCCAAAAGAGTTAAAAACAAAATCTCAAAGAGATATTTGTACACCCATGTTCATTTTAGCATTATCCACAACAGCCAAGATATGTAAGCAACCTAAATGTCATCAATGGATGAATGGATAAAGAAAAGATGATTATATAATGTATATTATTCATCCTTAAAAAGAAGGAAATCCTGTTGTATGCAAAAGCTGAATTAACTTAGAGGACATTATGCTAAGAGAAATAAGCCAGTCACATAAATATATATATACTGCATGATTCTACTTATATGAATTATCTAAAGTAATCAAATTCATAGAAACAGAAGATATCATGGTGAATGCCAAGGACTAGGAGGAGGGGGAAATGGGGAGTTATTCAATGAGTATAGAAATTCAATCATGTAAAATTAAAAAGTTCTAGAGCTCTTTGTACAATAAGCATACAGTTAACAGTACTATAATGTACACTCAGCATTGTTAAGAGGGTAAATTTATGAGTATTTTACCACAATAAAAGAAGTCCTCAAAAAAATATATAGTGCTTTGGTAGCATGAAGAAAGGAATAATTATAGCTTCCAAGTGGTGGCAACATTTGACCTGAGTTTTGAAGACTGAGTACAATTGTAATGTACAAGAAGATATGGGAAAGCATTAACAAAGACCCAGGTAAGTGAAAGTTCACAGACTGTTTGAGGGACCAGTATTCTGGATGGCTATATTATAGGCCATGCAGGATCAGCTCAGAGCACTTATCAAACAACTTCCTTTAAAGGACAATAACATCATTTCTGTTATCTATAACAATTTACAGCTATTTTACCAAGATAGAATGTTATTTTATATCCTCATTGTAAAAGTCTTATACATCATAGCTTATTTAGCACCACTCCTAGAAAGTGTGAAAAGAAATAAAGATTGTGATTCTACCAAATTTTGATATTTTTGCCTTTAAATTTTGAAAAGTTGTCTACCATGACCTGAAATATGACAAAGCAACACAATTCACGAAATATGGACATTAAATATACTGATGAGAGAAAATATATATACAAAGCTCATTATTTAGTTTGTAATTCTGATATATATAAGAATATATTGGTGTTGTCGAGGTCTCTTATTCTAAGATAGTTATCAACCTAACGGGAAAAACTTATTCCTTTCTAATTTTACAAAGATATTGATAATTAAATTAGAAATAAGGAAATAGGTAAGAGTAATGAATTTAGGTTTGAACATATTTGAGATGCTTATGGGACATTCAGATGGAAATGCTAAATAATCAATTATAACAGGAGGCTGGAACTTCGAAAAGAGGTTGACTAGAATGAAACCCACACATATACACTCAACTAATTTTTGACAAGGGCATATTCAACTAATTTTTTACTAGGGCACCAAGAACAAACAATTGGGAAAGGATAGTCTTTTCAACAAATGATGCTAGGAAATCTGGATATCCACAGGCAAATAATGAAACAGGAACCTTATCTTACACCACTCACAAAAATTAACTTGAAATGGATCAAAGACTTAAATGTACAATCTGAAACCATAAAACTCCCCAAAAGATGTAGGGAAAAAAGTTTTTTTTTGTTTTTTTTTGTTTTTTTTTTTTTTAAATTTTTTTTTTTTAATGTTTTATTTATTTNACACGGGGCTCGAACCCACGAACCGTGAGATCATGACCCAAGCGAAAGTCGGACGCTCAACCAACTAAGCCACCCAGGCGCCCCAGGGAAAAAAGTTTTTAACATTACTTTTGGCAATGATTTGTTGGATAAGGTGCCAAAAGCACAGGCAACAGAAGCTAAAATAAATATGTGGGACTAGATCAAACTGAAGAACTTCCTCACAACAAAGGCAACAGTCAATAAATTGAAAAGGCAACCTACAGAATGAGAGAAAATATTTGCACATGAAAAGCTGATAAGAGACTAATATTTAAATTATATAAAAGACTCATACAACTCAACAGCAACAAAGCAAATAATGCAATTAAAAAATGGACAATGAACCTGAATAGATATTTTTCCAAAGAAAACATACAAATGACCAATAGGTATTTGAAAAGATGATCAACATCACTCATCATCAGAGAAATGCCAATCATAATGAGATTAGCTCACATTTCTTAGCATAGCTATTATCAAAAAGAGAACAGATAACAAGTATTCATGAGGATGTGGAGAAAAGGGAACACTTTTGCACTGGTGGTAAGAATGTAAATTGGTACAGCTATTATGGAAAACAGTATGGAGGTTCCTCAAAATATTAAAAATTAACTACTATATTATTGAGCNCCTACACACCATTGTTATTTCAGCATTAGTCACAATAGCCAAGATATGGAAGCAACCTAATGTCCTTTGGTAGATGAATGAATGTAGAAAATGTGGCTTACATCTTTCCCTTCGATCCAAGGAGCCAGGAGCCATGAGAACCTATATGCTGTCTTCTCCAGGATTTTGAGGTAATCCAGCTTGGTTTGAAGTTTGGCCCTTAACTCAAGACCCACCCTATTTCTCCTGTCTCCACTGAGCAGACAATCACCAACAGCCTCAGCTCAGGACCAGAGCAATCCCATTTCCTTCATCAGCTGCCAACCTACCCCACCCCCCACCACACACAGCACCTTTGGTACCCAGTGTGCAGAGGCAGTGACTGATGGAATAGCAGCACCCATGATGCAATGGAATCGATGGGTAATAGAAAGGCTACCCTGAGCTCCCTGGTGATGGGCTACCTCAAGAAACAAGCCAAAGTACACATGGTGGAGAGTCCCAAATACAACTACAAGTAGGGAAATAAAATAACTAAAGTCTCAACAAAAGAGACCAAGAGACACCATTCAAAGAACACTTTCTAAACAGACAGGTCCTGGACAGTCAATGAGCCTTCTTTAATACAGCAGTACTCACAGGTGCAGAGGACATAACAAGCTTTTAAAACTAACAAGAGGGGCTCCTGGGTGGCTTAGTCGGTTAAGCGTCCGACTTTCACTTAGGTCATGATCTCGCGGTTCGTGGGTTCGAGCCCCACGTCAGGCTCTGTGCTGACTGCCAGCTCAGAGCCTGGAGCCTGTTTCAGAGTCTGTGACTCCCTCTCTCTCTGACCCTCCCCTGTTCACACTGTCTCTCTCTCTCTCTCCTAGAAATAAATAAAACATTTAAAAAAATTAAAAAAAAAAAAACCTAACAAGAGACAGAAAGGTAGCCAAAATGACGAAATGGAAGAACTCTGCCCTAAAGAAATTCCAGGAAGAAATGACAGCTAAAGAACTGCTCAAAACAGATATAAACAACATAACTGAACAAGAATTTAGAACAACAGTCATAAAATTAATTGTGGGGCTTGAAAAAGGCATGGAAGACATCAGAGAAACTACTGCTACAAAGACTATGAAGCTTAAAAATAGTTTTCATGAATTAAAAAATGCTATATGAGATGCATAATAAAATGGAAGTGTCTAATGCATGGATTGAAGAGGCAGAAAGGAGAATAAGTGATTTAGAAGACACAATTATGGAAAAAGAGTAAGCTGAGGAAAAGAGAGATAAACTGATCCAGGAATATGAAAGGAGAGTTCAAGAGCTGAGTGATACAATCAAACAGAATAATATCCATATCATGGGAATTACAGGAGAGGAAGAACGAGGGAAAGGTGCTGAAGGAGTCCTTGAACAACAAATTATAGCAGAGAACTTTCCCAATCTGGGGAAGGAAACAGACATTGAAATCCAAGAGGCACAGAGAACTCCCCTCAGAAGAACATGAATCAATCTTCTGCATGACATATCATAGTGAAACTGGCAAAATATAAGGACAAAGAGAATTCTGGAAGCAGCTAGGGATAAAAGGGCCCTAACATACAAAGGGAAACCGATCAGAGTGGTGACAGACCTATGTAATGAAACTTGGCAGGCCGGAAAGGAATGGCAGAAAATCTTCAAATTGATGAACTAAAAAAAATATGCAGCCAAGAATCCTCTATCCAGCAAGCCTGTCATTCAGAACAGAAGGAGAGATAAAAGTCTTTCCAAATAAACAAAAATTGAAAGAATTCATCACCACTAAACCAGCCCTACAAGAAATCCTAAGGGGGACTCTATGAGGGAAATGTGGCAAGGAACACAAGGTACCAGAGACACCACCACAAGCATGAATCCTACAAAGAACACAATGACTCTAAGCCCATATTTTTCAATAATAACACTGAATGTAAATGGGCTGAATGCTCCAATAAAAAGGCATAAGGTGGCAGAATGGATAAAAAAACAAAATCCATCTATTTGCTGTCTACAAGAAACTCATTTTAGACCTGAGGACACCTTCAGATTGAAAGTAAGGGGATGGAGACATATATATCATGCTACTGTAAGTCAAAAGAAAGCTGGAGTAGCTATACTTATATCAGACAAACTAGACTTTAAAGTAAAGGCAGTAACAAGGGATGAAGAAGGGCATTATATAATAATTACAGGGTCTATCCATTAGGAAGAGCTAACAATTATAAATGTCTACACACCGAATACAGAAGCACCCAAATACATAAAACAATTAATCACAAACAAACAATTTATGGATAAGAATGTGCTGATAGCAGGGGTCTTTAATACTCTGCTTGCAGCAATGGATGGATCAACTAGACAGAAAATCACTAAAGAAACAATGGACTTGAATGACACATTGGACCAGATGGATCTGACAGATATATTTAGAACTCTACATCCTGAGGCCATGGAACTCACTTTCTTCTCAAGTGCGCATGGCACATTCTCCAAGATAGATCACATACTGGGACATAAAGCAGCCCTCAATAAATATAAAAGAATTGAGACAATACCATGCACACTTTCAAATCACAATGCTATGAATCTTGAAATCAACCACCAGAAGAAGTCTGGAAAACCTCCAAAAGAATACCTTACTAAAAAACAAATCGGCCAATCAGGCAATTAGAGAAGAAATTAAAAAATATATGGAAACAAATGAAAATGAAAATACAACAACAATTCAAACTCTATGGGATGCAGCAAAAGCAGTCCTAAAAGGGAAATACATTGCACTCCAGGCCTATTTCAAGAAACTAGAAAAAGCACAAGTACAAAATCTAACAGCTCACCTAAAGGAACTAGAAGGAGAGCAACAAGACCACCCCAAACCCAGTGGTAGAAGAGAAATAATAAAAAACAGGGTAGAAATAAACCATCTAGAAACAAACAAACAAACAAACAAAAAAAAAAACAGTTGAACAGATCAATGAAACCAAGAGTTGGTTTTTTGAAAAAATAAACAAAATTGACAAACCTCTAGCCAGGCTTCCCAAAAAGAAAAGAGAGAGCACTCAAATAGACAAAATAATAAATGAAAATGGACTTATTACAACCAACCCCTCAGAAATACAATCAATTATCAGGGAACACTATGAAAAACTATATGCCAATAAACTAGACAACTTAGCAAAAATAGACAAATTCCTAAACACACATTCACTACCAAAATTCACAGAGGAAGAGATAGAAAATCCAAACAGATCCATAACTAGTGAAGATATTGAATCAGATCAAAAATCTCCCAACAAATAAGAGCCCTGGGCCAGATGGTTTCCCTGGGGAATTCTACTAGACATTTAAAACAGAGTTAAGACCCATTCTTCTCAAGCTATTCCAAAAAATAGGAATCAAAGGAAAATTTCCAGACTCATTTTATGAAGCCAGCATCACTTTGATTCCCAAGCCAGACAGAGACCCAGCAAAAAAAGAGAACTACAGGCCAATATCCTTCATGAATACGGATGCAAAAATCCTCAACAAGATACTTGCAAATCGAAATCAACAGCACACAAAAAGAATTCTCCACCATGACCAAGTGGAATTCATTCTTGGGTTATAGGGCTTGTTCAATATTCGCAAATCAATCAGTGTGATACATCACATTAACAAAAGAAAAGATGAAAACCGTATGATCCTGTCAATAGATGCAGAAAAAGCATTTGACAAAATACAGCATGCCTTCTTAATAACGATCCTCGACAACTTTGGGATAGAAGGAATTTACTTAAACATCATAAAAGCCATCTATGAGAAACCCTCAGCTAACATCATCCTCAATGGGGAAAAAATGAAAGCTTTCCCCCTGAGATCAGGAACACGACAGGGATGTCCCCTCTCACCACTGTTGTTTAACATAGTGCTGGAAGTCCTAGCATCAGCCATCAGACAACAAAAGGAAATAAAAAGCATCAGAATTGGCAAAGAAGAAGTCAAACCTTCACTTTTCGCAGACGACGTGATACTTTACATAGAAAACCCGCCAGACTCCACCAGAAGCCTACTAGAACTGATCCATGAATTCAGCAAAGTTGCAGGGTATAAAATCAACATGCAAAAATGGGTTGCATTTTTATACACCAAAAATGAAGTAACAGAAAGAGAAATCGAGAAACTGATCCCATTCACAATTGCACAAAAAACCATAAAATACCTAGGAATAAACCTAACCAACGATCTAAAAGATCTGTATGATGAAAACTATAGAAAACTTATGAAGGAAATTGAAGAAGACACAAAGAAATGGAAAAATATTCCATGCTCATGGATCGGAAGAATAAATATTGTTAAAATGTCATTACTACCCAAAGCAATCTACACATTCAATGCAATCCCAATCAAAGTTGCACCAGCATTCTTCTCAAAACTAGAACAAACTATCCTAAAATTTGTTTGGAACCACAAAGGACCTCGAATAGCCGAAGTAATATTGAAGAAGAAAACCAAAACGGAGGCATCACCATCCCATACTTTAGCCTCTATTAAAAAGCTGTAATCATCAAGACAGTATGGTATTGGCACAGAAACAGACACATGGACCAATGGAATAGAATAGAGAATTCAGAATTGGACTCACAAATGTATGGCCAACTAATCTTTGACAAAGCGAGAAAGAGTATTCAATGGAAAAAAGACAGCNACAGACCATGGGAGACTCTTGAATACGGAGAACAAACTGAGGGCTGATGGTGTTGGGGGTGAGGGGAAGGGAGGTGATGGGCATGGAGGAGGGCACTTGTGGGGATGAGCACTGGGTATTATATGGAAACCAACGTGACAATAAACTATGAAGGGAAAAAATGTGGCTTATTACATATTATATAAAATAATAATAGTCCATTGTATATGTATATATATTATTACGCCACAAAAATAAAGAACGAAGTCCTGTAACTGACACTGGAGGACATTTTGCTAAGTGAAATAAGCCAAAAGAGAAAGACAAATATTGGAGGATATCAATTTTATACAGAATTTAAAAAACAATAAATAAGGCCAATGTTGTAAAATAAGCAAAGGATACCAATGGATGGAGAGTGGGGAAATTGGTGATGTAGGTCAAAGGGTACAAATTTTCAGTTATAAGTTCTGAAGATCTAATGTACAGCATGGTGACAATAGTTAATAATATAGTATTGTATGCTTGTAAGTTGCTAAGAATACATCTTAAGCATTCTTACCCTCACATGTGAGAAAGAGTTAACCATGTGAGGTGAGGGGTGCGTTAATTATCTTGACCTTCATAATCATTCCACAATGTACATGTATATCTGATAAACACATTGCATATACTTTAAACATATAATTATAGTTGTCAAAAAATTAATAAAAGAATTTTTTAATTAATAAAAAGTCAAAAATCTTGCTAAACTATTTAGGATAGACACACACAAGCAAGGAGAAAAGAATGAATCTGGCCTCTGTGATGTGGGGAGTTGCCACTGAGATGCTGTTGTAAATCCAGGCACCTCAAAGTGTTGTAAGCTCAATTAAAAGGTAGACTAGGAAAAGTCCAGCCACCTGCACATGGAAATAATGATGAAACTTGTTTTATTCTTCCTGAGTTCTAAGTGAACAACAAAGATATTTCTTTTGAGATACCAAAACAAAGGGCCAATCTATTTAGTGTCTGGTGTTCAGAACCCCAAAGCCAAGAAATTAGTATACAATGAATTGAGACTTTCTATATTTCTTAAGCTCCTGGCAGTAACAACTACCTTTCAGGGCTCTCCCACAATCTGCACCACAAAACTATTCTCTCCCTCTCCCTCCCACCTAAGTAGACATAAAAATGTATCATGTACTAAGCCACAAGGTGAATCTCAACAAAAAGTAAAGATTGGATATCATAAAGACCACCTTCTCAATAAATGCAATAAAACTAAAAGTGATAACAAAAATGTAATTCTGAAAGACTCACATTTGAAATACTCAAAATACACTTTTCTAATTCATGGATCCAAAAGAATTCATAAAGGAAATTTAAAAATATTTAGAAGAGAAAATAATGAATCACTACTTAACATTTACAATTTAGCTACAATAGTATTTGTAGGAAACATTACAGCCTTAAAGATACACAATAAAAAAGGAGAAAGATTTAAATTAAATTAAGAGGAGTGGCAAATGAAGAGTTCTTTTTTGGACTTGTTAAGTTTGAAATAATTATGAAATATCTAAGTAGAGATGCCAAATGGCAAATTAAATATAGGTGCCTAGAGTTCAAGGAAGGGCTCAAGTCTCAGAGATGAATGTAGCAATTTTCTCTAAGAGATAGTATTTATAGTTAAGACAGTGGGTGAAATTACCAAGAGGAAGAGTCTATAAAAAAGATAGGTAAGGACAGAGCTTTGGAGTACTCCAATATTTGGAAGAAAGGAAGATGAGAAGCCATCAAAGGAGACTAGAAAGAAGCAGGCTATAAAGGAGGAAGGAAACCAGTAAGTATACTAAAAGGAAGGTAAGAAATAAAGGTGTTTCAAGAAGGAAGAATTAATCAACTGACTCACATGCTCCTAGGAGATAAGGTGAGATGGGTGTGGAGTTAACCACTGATTGCATTTTGCACATGAAAGTTATTTCAAAGGACTGGGGTGGGGGGGAGAGGAGGCTGAATCAACCACTTAAGGAAAGGGTTGCTTTGCTTAAGAGTAGGGCTCTAGCTCCTCCTGTGACTGGAGAAAGACAAGGAAACATGAAGATACAGGTAAAGTTTTAATTGAAAAAAGTTAAATAGAAGATATAAATGGAAGCTGAATTGATGGTAGTGGATTGTACAAGATATTTAGAAGGGAAGTGATATATTCAGAACTACATGTTAAGTTGGCTTTGCCTGAAATGAGACTAGAGACAAGCAGTAGTCTAAGCAAGAGATGACAATGGCTTCAAGTACTGAATTGTCAGGGTTCCAACAGAACTGGATAGCATGCTCACATTAAGATAATTCTAGGAGGGTTTGTTTAAAAAGAAATTCCATATCATGATCTGAGTGTGGATAGGGAATCGCAAGGGATAGAGCAGAAGTCAGGATCTAGAAGCAGTAAAGCTGAAATCAACCTTCCCCCTTAGACTTTAAAGGAAAATGGGAAGGATAGAGAACCAAAATTCAAAAAGAGAGTTGAGGAAAGCAGATTGCCTTGAACAGACCCACTTCCCACAAGAGAGACAAGGTAATATTATTTGACTTCTTAAACTTTAATAATCATTCTTATAAAGAAAACTAAAAGAAGTTTTGTTGAGAGCTTACATAGTCCAGGGACTGTACTTAGTTTACATTATTTAAATGTTCAACAGCTGTATGATAGAGATAATCCCTGGGGAAACCAAGGGAATAAATACTAAGATCCTACTCCTCTTCTTCCTTCAGAACTCTGGTCTAGACTCCCCATTGGCCAGAGCCAACAGTTAATCAGAGGACAAGGGATCACACTGACAGAAGAGAAGAGTCTTAGCAGCAAAAAAATAAGCAGAGCATCCAAGGCCTCCACCATGGAGGTGGAGGCAAATTAAAATTGGAATCCAATTTCAGCCATCTCACCAAGCAACCATCATGATTAGTGGGCTTTGCACATAGGTTGCTTGCAGAAAGAGGCAGCACTGTTGAGGCCAATGCAAATATCTGTTCCACTTAGCATTTTATATTCTCAACTCAAAATTAATAAAAACATTGTTCTAAAGTTATTAAAAAATAGAAGCTTTATCAACTATTAACCAAGCACTTACATGGTTTTAGGATTTTAACAACACAAATGATAGAGGGTAGCTGTCATATGAGCAAAGGCAAAGACCAGAGGAAATTTTAATTAGTTGTCAATACTTTACAAAACAGGACATGGGTGCTGCATAGCAACAATTGGCTGAGTTCTCCCTTTAAAGGTGCATGCTGATCCCAGTTTGTTCCCATCCCAGCATGCTTCACTCCATTAGATTAACGACCTCACCCCTACTTGAGGTGCCCCCTCTTGGGATCCACCTGAAAATCATCTTAGAGGATCTGGAGCTTAAACTGGTCCTAGGTTCATCTCTTGTGTATCTACTGCTAGAGATAGTACACGGAACTAACGAGGAGCTTAACAGAGTTAGGCTAAGCTCGGGGAGACTCTAACTTCAAAATCTTGGCCAAATATGCTGATCTTTCCTTATTCTGATTTTTTACTTTATCTTTTTTATCTTTTTCTGCTCCCTTAAAATCATTTTCTAAAAACATTTGCAAGTACAAGTGTTTGGATTTGGATTTTACAACTCTCTTCATGGTTGTTTACAGCTGTAGCATTTTCTTTTCCTCCTTTAATGATTTCTATTTCACAGACTAAGATCTCTAACCCTGGTTTTATGAGGCCTTTGTGATCTGGACCCTGCTTATGTCTCCAGCTGCATCTCCTTACGTTCTTCCCTACTTCCCACTTCCACATTGACTTTCTCTGCAATACATTAGAGAGAGAAAGAGAATCTCCAGCAATACTAAACTAATGCACTTAATGGCATATCATTCCCCACAATTTTACCCCTCATTGTTTGGGCATGCTATGTAGGGAAGTCTTCCCTTGTCAGTGTCCTTCTCCAAACTCCCTACTAAAACTCAGTGTAGGTCACAGCCACTTCCAAGTGCTTCCCTGATGCCCACACTCACAAAGTTGGATTAGAGGCCCTTCCTTTGTGAGGTCCTAAACAGCTCATATAATTAGCCCTATCTGTTTTACAGGCATTTTAAAATTCTTCTGTCTTTTCCACTAGACACCCAGATTCTTGCAAGTGGGACAAGCCACACAGGGGCTGAATGAATCAGTAACTAAAGCTAAATTGAGGCTGCCAACTTGGACAACGGCATCTTCACTGTTGAAACTAGACGTACAACACAACCTGGACCCCAAAAGTGATTTCTCCATTTTACCTCCTTTTCACTCCCTGCACTTACCAATCCCAAATGACAAAGCACATTTTCTAATTATCACTTTAAATTTTTTTCCAGTAGTCAATACCCTCCACTTAGGGTAGGGAATGTGTTTTCTGATTTCATAATCAATGATATAAATCATTATCACAAATGATACTTCTGTGGGAAATGTAACTCCAAATGAGACACCAATTTGCTCAGGCAACAAAAATTTGTTCTAATACATATTTCTGTGACTGCTTACTCAATGGATCCCTCTTATGATAGAATTCAAGACCCTTAAATACACTGAGGCTTCAACCATTACTTTATAGTCTTCCCTCCTCACTTTCTTTTCTACCCCATTTTCCCTCTTGCAACACATACACAAATCCACAAGCAATCTCGACTACACAAACATGTTTGGCTTTCTATTACAAGAGATGTCAGCCTAATGGATTGGGGTGTCACTGCTCCTATTCTATTCAAGGAATATAGTCAATAGGAAATAAATCTCCATCCATCAATTTGCTAGAAATCAGAGGGCCTTTTGGGTCACTCTGTTATTCACCTCAGAATACCTTGGAACTCAGTGAAAATACTCAGTGGCACCCTATATTCAGCTGAGAGACGTGTGTCTCTCCCTACCAGAAGCGATTAAACATATGCAGATAACCACTGAAGGGATTTTAAGGAGTTCAGGCTTAATTTCACCACAACCGACCACATTTAGCACAAAGAAGAAGAAACCTCAAACAGGCTAGTCCTTTAGAATTAAAATTCATAAAAGGATCTAAACACAAAAATCACATGAGCTCCTTAATCAGAATGCACGGTTGCACAGAGACCAGGAGAATCTTCACATAATCCAAGAATTAAGTGGCAAGCCCCCAAATCACTGAATGAATAATGAACAAAGTAATTTAATCAAATTACCTGCTTCTTGAAGGCTTACTTCAGTTCCTGGAGTGGCCTACTAGTGTGCTATGTCTTTATTTTCCTAAAGGCCATTTATATCATGTTATCTGTTTAAACCACCACAGTGGCTCTTTACTATTTGCAGGAGTTTGTGGGCATAAACATCTCTCAGCATCAAAGGCCTTCCACAATTTAGCCCCCATCTATAGCATAATCTCACCCCCCTTCTGGCCTTTAGTTTACCCCTCCAACAATGCTGCTACAACTTGACACATGTATTTCCACACCATTTTGCCAACCTAACAGGCCCATGCAAATGTATTGTATGTGGATTATAATAATTATAAAAAGAAAAAATATAATCATTAATCAGAGATGTGAATAAAACAAGATGGGTACATTGGTAGAGAACAATAGAGGAAAACCTAGAACGCATGATGGTCAAGGAAAGCCATTCTGAGAGGTAGTAGCTAATCTCATACTTAAAGTATAAGCAGGATCCAGGTACACAAAGAAAGAGGGAACAGTGTTCCTGGAAGAAGAGACACCATCCAGACCTTGAAGCAGGTGCGCCTGGGTGGCTCAGTCAGTTAAATGTCCAACTCTGGCTCAAGTCATGATCTCTCGGTTCATGGGTTTGAACCCTGCATCGGGCTCTGTGTTGGCAGCTAGCTCAGAGCCTGGAGCCTGTCTTCAGATTCTGTGTCTCCCTCTCTCTCTGACCCTCCCCTGTTCATGCTGTCTCTCTCTCTCAGAAATAAATAAAACAGTAAAAAATAAATTAATAAATAAATAAATCCGTGACCTCTTTGGATTAAATTAAAATTAAAAAAAAAAAAACACCTTGAAGCAGAAAGAATCTTGATGTATTCAAGGAATTCAGTGCAGGAACGAGTAAGAGGCACAAGAAGTTAGAGAGGAAGAAATGAACAGACCACACAGGATTTTAGGCCATGGTAAATATCTGGATAATATATTAAGTAAAAAAATAAGCCATTGAAAAGTTTTAGGCAAGGGAGTGACACTTGTTCAACTCATCCAACAAGATTATCATTGACTATGTGCCAAACACTGCCGTGGGATAGAAGGTACAACCATAAGCAAACAAATAATCCTTCACCCTCACAGAACTACCATTCCAGTGGAGGGGATAGTCATCCAGTCAGTAAATTAATGAAGCAGAGCATATGTAGATGGTGATGGGTGCTCTGAAGTAAGAAAATCAGGGAAAGGGATAGACTGTGCCAATGTGGGTTGCCATTTAATATTTTTTTTAATGTTTATTTTTTTTGCGATAGAGACAGAGCACGAACAGGGGAGGGGAAGAGAGAGAAGGAGACACAGAATCTGAAGCAGGCTGTAAGGCTCTGAACTGTCAGCACAGAGCCCAATGAGGGGCTCGAACTCACGAACTGTGAGATCATGACCGGAGCCGAAGTCGGAAGCTTAAGCACCTGAGCCGCCCAGGTGCTCCTGGGTTGCCATTTTAAGTAGTGTGGGGTGATAGTTAATTCAATGTGCCAGATTGACTGGGAAATGAGATGCCCAGACATTTGGCCAAACATTATTCTGGGTGTAGGTGCTTCTGGATGAGATTAACATTTGAATCTGTAGATTGAGCAAAGCAGATTGCTCTTCCTAATGTAGATGGGCCTCAATAAATTGAAAACCTAAATACAAAAAGAAGAGGGGGAGGGGCTGAATAAGAGGAAAGTTAATCTGCCTAAAACCCAACTTTGCTTGAGCTGGGACATTGGTCTTCTCTTGCTCTTGGGTTGGAACATATACCATCTCCTGGTTCTTAGATCTTCCAACTCATATTGGAACTATACAACCATCCCTCCTTCGTCTCCAGCTTGCCAACTGCAGATGTCGGGACTTAACCCCCATAATTGTGTGAGCCAATCCTTATAGTAAATAACTCTCTCCCTTCTCTGTCTCTTAGAATATGTATATCCCATTGACTCTGTTTCTGTGGAGAATCCCAATACAGGTGGAATAAGGATACCTCACTGTGATGTGATATATGAGCAAAGACTTCAAATAAGTAGGAAGTGGGACACGAGTGTTCATGGAGGAATGAGGTGCCAGTGTAAGAAACTGGAAACTGTGATGGCCCAGAAGTCTACTAAAGATAGTGTTTCAAGAAGTACAGAACAATCAGTTGTGCCAAATGTTGGCTACAGCTCAGTTAAAAGGAGGCTAAGAATTGACTGTTGGTTGAACTTCAAAGTGGCAACCTTTGACAAAATAGTTTTAGTAAAGTAATAGTGGGTACTACCTGATTGGAAAGGGTTCCAACAGAAGGGGAGAATCAGAGGAAATGAGTATAAGTTGCAATTTAGAGGAATTTTTCTGTAAATGAGAGTAAAGAACTAGGGCAAGAGCAAGAGGGAGGTTTGGGTAGATAAGCTCAAACAAATGATCCTATGGAAAGGGGAAAGCGATAAGGCTGGAGAGAGCAGGGAGGATACCTGGAGTAGTTTTTGTTTTTGTTTTTGTTTTGTTTTACTAAGTAAAAGAAGATGGCACCTCATCCAGTAGTGGAGGATTGTCTTTAGATGGGAGAATGAAGGGTTCATCCAAATTAACGGGAGGAAAAGGAGGTGAGAATGAGCAGACACTGGTAAGTGGATAGGCAGGGTGTTGAGAGTCTGTGTATGTCATCAAAGTTAAGCTCAAAAAGCTAATTCTAACTGTTCTGTGGACAATAGGATGAGTGTGAAAGCAGGGAGCCCAGAAAGAAAGTCAGTGCAGTTATACAGATGAGCAATTTTGGTAGCTTGGACCAAGGTAGTAGTGATGACAATGAAGTCTTATGTAATGATTAAACAAACATATCTATTATCTCATTTCTGTGTATCATCAACAATAATCTTTCTAACAAGTATTTATGCATTTATTTTTCAAATAAACTGAAATTACTAAATTATACCCCCAAATATAAAATGTTAAGCTCCTATAACAAATATGGCTAGAAAATAACTTTCCTGTAAGTTTTTATCAGGTATTAGCAAGGTATTATCAGGTATTAGCAAATTCTCTAATCTTATTTCAACATGATGTTCTGTAATCAGAAAAGAAACATGTGAGTAATAGATAATAATAATAGATAATATTTCTGGTTACTCTGGTCTCCTTCAAACTTCTACCAATTTCCGGCATAATAGGTATGTGACAGAAATAGTCCCTGCGGTTTTTAAGAGATGTTACTACATGTTGTTGATTAAAAGCTGGCTGATAGGAGGGGAGGTGTGTGCCTCCTGTTCATAGCTCTGAAAGGATTATTATCCAAAACAGAAAATTCCTAAAAAATTGAGACTGAGAAAATATACTTCCTATTTCTATTTTCTACATATTCCTGATCATTTTTAACTCCACCATAATGTGGATTTATTCTTTCTGTGTCTTTTAAAGCTTCAACAACAAACGCATTTGTAACCATTTTGCTCTTTAATTTAGTCACCTGATGTGAAACCATCTAATAAGCACAAAATATAAGATTCAACCCCACACTTCCCAGTGAGATTTGAAACATGCCTAGACTCTCTGGTAGAAAATAGGTAATTCCCAGGAAGGGAAAATGTTACACTGTAAATAGCTGCCTCTTGTATTAATCCACAGCCTTTACTATTTGCTCCATTTTCTTCATAAGATTAACATTTAAAAGCCTCTTTGTCACAGACTGAAATTGAATTGTGAAATGTGCTCCTGAATAAATAATTTCTTCCTGAATGTTAATTACATAGGCAATTATACTGAAGTATAATTTTACATAAATACAGTGTTAGAAGTTCTACAGATATGAACAATTGCACAAATGCCTCCTCAATGGGAAAAAAAAAAAGTTCCTGAGGTTGAAAGTATCTAACATGCTGGATAAATATGGAACATTTGATGTATTGAGTACTAATCTGTGTGTTTACAGAATTCATTACAAAGCTTTTGGGCAACTACACAGCTACGTGTTCATAAAGGCAAAATGTACATACTTTTTAATTTTCCTTACATATTCAAAACAATAACAAAAATAAGTATACTAATATTTGTTTGTTTGTTTGTTTGTTTTTAGGGTTTTCTTTAAAATTTTTTAACATTTATTTTTGAGAGACAGAGAGAGGCAGCATGAGTGGGGGAGCAAGAGACAGAGACAGAATCCAAAACAGGCTCCAGACTCTGAACTGTCAGCCCAGCGCCCTACCAACGCGGGGCTCAAACGCGTGAGATCATGACCTGAGCCAAAGTCTGACACTTAGCTGACTAAGCCACTCATGTGCCTCATTTTTAGTTTTAGTTTTTAAGTTTTTATTTTAATTCCAGTTAGTTAACATATAGTATAATATTAATTTCAGGTGCACAATGCCGTGATCCAACGCTTCTGCACAATCTGGTACTCAACCCAACAAGTGCACTCCCTTATCCTTGCCACCTATTTAACCTGTCCCCTCCCCATGTCTACCTCCTCTCTGGTAACCATCAGTTTGTTCTCTATAGTGAAGAGTCTGTTTCTTGATTTGCCTTTCTCTCTTTTTCTTCCCTATGCTCATTTGTTTTGTTTCTTAAATTCCACATGTGAATGAAATCATATGGTATTTGTCTTTCTCTGGCTGACTTATTTTGCTTATCATAATACTCTCTAGCTCCATCCATATAAGTATACTAATAGTTAAAGGTCTAAGCCAAACATTATAAATGTGACAAAGTTCAATTATAAGTAATCTGAAAATAAAAGGTAACCAATTTGATATTCACAATATTTTTTCCAGGTGAAATACTTTATATGCAATCATCAGCTTCGTATTTGATAACAATACTATGATACGATGATGATGGTATGGACTAGTTTTCACAAAACAACCTAGTTATTTATAGCCAAGAATTTATACTCCAATAAGAATCACAATCAACTTGGGGCAAGACTACTCATTGGAGATAATAACTAGTGAAGCAAGTAGTCTTTATTGAGCACTTCCTATATGCAAGCACACAGCTAAGCATTACTTTTAATTATCCTTTTAATCTCACCACATGGGAAACCACATGTGGAGCTTAGGAATTTTTAAAACTTGCCCAAGTTCATACAACACTAAAGATAAATCTGATCCAAATCCAGGTCTTTCTTAACTCAAGTCCACACTATTTAGTAGACTCTGTTTTGTAACAGAAAGAAAAGCCTTGTTGAAAATCTGCCAGTATTTTAAATCACTGCCTTAACGTCTCTGCCTTTTTCCTCTTTATAAATATTTATCTTGAGTTGACATTGGGACTGAGGTAAGTACAATATCTAAATAAGCCGTTGAAATTAGAAGAAGGAGTAAAGTTACTTGCCATTAATTTTCAAAAGAAACAAGTTGACAATTTTAAATTTTAGCTTCTAAATCCTTCACACTCAAAGTGTGGTCTGTAGACTAGAAGCATCAATGTCACCTGGGACTTTGTTAGAACTGCAGAAATTCAGGTCCCTTGCTGACCTGCCAACAAGTCCCCAGTTTAAGAAGCACTGCTATATATAACAGGCCATCCAGGTTTACATGATTCCAGCACTAATATCCTTTAAAATTACAATAAAAGCACTAATATGCTTTAAAATTACATAAAAGCATAACTTGTCATTTGCAAGGAGACACTATAAACTTCTAGTACTTGATGATAATGATTGGAAAAAGAGGTCAGCAGAGGCACCAGATAAGTTTCAGGAAGCATTTTCACTGAGTTTTCAAATTTCCCCCAATTTTCCAATCCATAATGCTAACCCAAAAAAGCTTCTATTTAGAGAACTTTAAGCAGACAATTTTTACTACTGCTCAACTTCAGTGGGAGGATTCTGTTTTCAGAAAGTATTTCAGTCACTGATTTCTTAAAAAATAATGAATAGATATGATTTCCACATCATATTAAAGCTTGCTTTTACTTCTCTTCTGTAGCACATTGTTATGAATCACAAAATACCCCATTAACATCTCCAATAGTTTTATGACATGTTTAAGAGAACATGTTGTTACTCTAAATTTACAAAATATTCAGTGACTTGTCCACATGGTTACATACTCAGTAAACATTATCATTCCTAGTTTAACTTCACAAATTCCCCCAAAATTCATACCAATTCTCTTTTTTCCCTATCTCAAATCTGCTTAGCATTAAGAGAGCAATGAAACATTTTGAGGGTACATATAATCAGCTGTTACTGAAACCTTCCCAAAATGCTACCTGTTAAAAGGCACAGGTTAAAACTACCTTTACCTGTGCATGGAGTCAGTTTTCTGCCTACTTTTGAATTGGGGAAAGACTTTCTTGCCTGTATCAGTCAGGGTTCAGTTGCAGAACATAGAATTCATTCTAGCTAGCTAAAGTGGTGTTGGAAATTTTTCCAGGATATTAAATGACTTCAACTTTAGAAGTGCTGTATGAACTGAATGTAGGCTGGGATTCATGGACTCCCAAAGTCATGTCACAGAACTTGGTTACTAAGAGAGCAACTGCTCCTGACAAAAATCAGGAAATTGTAGAATGAAGAAGATGCCTGTTGAGTCAGGAAGCCACTGCGACAGTGAGCAGCTCCAGAATCACATCACTTCTGCCAGGATCTACACAAACCAGTCTTCAGTAGACCCATTGAGCATTCTACAAACCACTGTTGGGTGGATCAAGAAAATGTGGTACATCTATGTACAATGGAATATTATTCCACTTTAAAAAGGAAATCCTGTCATTGGGTCAACATGGATGAGCCTGGTGGACATTATGCTAAGTGAAATAAGCCAGACGGAAAAAGACAAATAGTGCATGGTATCACTTATATGTGGTAGTTTAAAAAAAAAAGTCAAATTCATAGAAACAGAGAGTAGAAAAGTGGTTGTCAGGGGTTGGGGGAACAAGGAAGAGGTTGGTAAAGGGGTGCAAACTTTCAGTTAAAAGATGAATAAGGTCTGAGGATATAATGTATAACATGGTGACTATAGTTGATAACACTGTATTGCATAATTGAAATTTGATGAGTAGAACCTAAATGTTCTCACCAAGGGAAAAAAAATGGTAAATAGGTAAAGTGATAGATGTTGTTAATTAATTTAATGAGGGAAATCCTTTCACAATGTATACATATATCAAATAATCACATTGTGTACTTTAAATATCTTACAATTTTATTTGTCACTTATACCTCAGTAAAGCTGGGGGAGGGGAAAGCTATCTATGAGTTATGGAGTAGATGTTAAGACCAATATATTCCATGAAAGGGCACCTCTTTTAGTTTTTATGTAAAATTAGTTACTTGGTTAGACTCATGACCAAGGTTAAAGCTTTCAGAAAGTATGTAAATTAAATGCTTGCAAAAAGATGGCAACAGGGGAGACAAAATAAAATCTAGAACAAATAAATATCCCAGTGAGAACAAGTTGCCACCCGTTCTGTGACAGAGGCTGATCTAACTGACCTGCCACTAGGTGTCTCCCAGATGTCCATTAAGTATGGTGCTAAAACACTGAACATGGGAGCCAGATCAGATTGAGGGGAATTCAATACTCCGTAGTCATATATTACTTCCCTCCCTGCCACCATAGTCACTTCATTATTCCATTGATCAAACACTGGGATAGCTAGTGACAGATACTTAATGAAATCTACAGGAAAATTTATCTACATGGTTATTGAATTTTTTTCTATAGAGGGGGCCCCTCGGTGAATCATCACATGAGATATGCACAACCTTATATGTTAGGACCATTCTTAGAGGTCTATCTACATATCGCTTCCCCAAACCTATTTTGTCACCAATCCTCCAATCATGATCTTTTCACATCTCTGAGTATCTAACCAAACCGTTAGCCTCGATCCATGAATTAGTTTAGATACATGATTAGGACCATCTCTCCTTTCAGGCAAACAACATGGAAATCAGCTACATCGCCCAAATTTCTCCCCACCAGAAGGATTTTGTCCTCCTTGTTGTCCTTCAGGTCCATCCCTTTTTGCATTATATTGCTGCAGCAGGTCACTTGCACACAGCAATATTATGAAGCCAGAACTGAACTTCTCCCTCAGTTAGCTAGCTATAGAAAACATTACATAAAGCCTTGGATGGGTTGATGGGAAGGTGACATTGCAAGAGGTGTTAAGTACATTGGCAATGTGAGCTACCTGCCCTTGAAACTTATTAGTGCTTATAGAACATGAGTAGGTCTGACCTCATGAATGCAATTTTTACCTGATGATGAACTACTGCTGGACAGAATTAACATTAGTGCCTGGTGGAACAGAAAACACCTAGGTCATTACTGGAGGCTCAGTTTCCAAGCTCAGACTTTCGATGTCTACCAGAGCCCATTAGCAAGCCAAGAGCAGCTTCCCAACAGTAGACTATTTATTTCCAAATATTACAAACTTGTTTTGTATATTATGCTCCTATAAGGGTCTGCTAGAAGCTACATAGGGCATCCCAAACTCCACAGACATTTCAAGCGCCATTGGACCTGCTGGCTCATAAGGACTAAATGGCAGAGATTTGCTCTGAGGCTTGGACCAGCTGCAGTGGCTTCTCCTACTCTTGGCCTCATTCAAACCAAGGAACTTTATGGACTCTCACAGTAAGTGGATTCCAAATGTGGGATATGTTGTCTCCAAAATCCAAAGTCCACAATGCATTGTATCTCATTCTCTGAAGTACTTCAGAGGGGACATTCCTCTATACCCCAGGTCACTAGTCTCTCAGAGATTTCACAAAAGTGATTGGCCCTGAATTCCCTTCGGACTTTTTTCCTACTTTCAAATCATATATTTCCTACCAGGACTTCTAGCGTACTTGTACTGCCTGTTTGCCAGGTTCTGCCATTATAAGGTTATAAAGGAAACAGATCAGATTGTTGTTTTCATTGTTGTTTATTGTTTTTTGAGATGGTGGAATAATCAAGACCCTATGTACTAATGGTAGTTACAATAAAGATAAGTTTTATAACCCCCATTTTAGACAGGAGAAAAAAATGACTTGAAGTATAAGCAAGTTCCAATGGCAGGTCTGTCTTCAAAGGCTTTTCTCTTAACCTTTATGTCATGAGCTTCTATACGGGGAAGAGATTTTCAGCTTGTCACACACCCAAAGGAACGTGAATCTGGGTGATGCTGAGGGCACAAGTAGTGCCCATCAGTCTCTGTTGGCACTTGGCCCATCTCCCTTATTTAAGTAGCCTACAGTGCTCTTATAGGCACTTAAATTTACAATTACCAGCCTGCTCTACTAGGTACAGAGTTGGGGGAGTGGGAAAAAGTGGGGCATAAATAATTTAGTCTAAAGTAGGTCTTGATAGCTGATACAGAAAAGCTATCTTCTTACTTGATGCCAATTGTTTTAAAGATCCATTTTCACAATGGGCTTTAACTATTTAGACAAACTGAAACTTGTCTAGTTTGATTCCAAATGTCAGTGCAATTGACTGAGTTTACTTAAACTATAATGGATTCCATCTTTCTCAAGACATTAGAGACTACTGCTCCTCTGTCACCAAAATCATACTAGTAATTAATTTAATTAGTCTCCACATTTGATTTAGCAATTTCTCTGAATCATGTACTCAACAATATATGTCATTGTTGCATAAATTCTGCATATCCTTGTTTCATGGAAGAGTAATAATATCAGGAGGCATCACTGTTAGCTACATGATCAAAGATCACGACATCTGTTCTTTAAGCCAGAGTTTTCTATTCTCCTATTATTTGATTATTTCTTATCATTTCCTTGGTTTTGTGTGTATAATACATCCCTGAACTGTTTATCAGCTAATCTGATAAACAGTTAATCTCAGTTAATATCAGTTAATCTCAAGTTAACTTGAGAACTGTTAATATACATTTGTAGCTTATTTAATCTGACAATTTATTCCACAGTAGTCAAAGACAGTATGTGTCTTTTAATCACAATGTGAATCCCAGTTCTGCCTCTCAAAAGGTGAACTTGGCCAAATTATTTCAGCTTTATGAGCTCTATTCATCTTAAAAATGGAATAACAACATCTATCTCACATCTAATTCCAATGGTCAAATGAAATAATAAAAGTAGAATACTTGCAAACTATCATAAACTAATCCTATGTGACTTCACAGTTGCCTTAAAGTATCAAGAGTGTCCTATATTGAACACATAAATTCTGTTTCTTGGCTTGTATACCACTTAGCACAAGATTATATAAATGTTTGTAATCTAAATTCCATCCAGACTATGAGCTTTTTAAAGCTGATCCTATACCTTATTCTTCTCTGTATCACCATGCCAAATGTAGTTCCTATCACATAAGTGGTAGGATAAACTAGTAACAGAAGCTGTCCATTCCATTTCTATCTGCCAGGAGATTTAGAATTTAATGGATTCTAATGAACTGGTGTCACCCCTCCAGAGTGGTAAAGGAGAACCATTTGCAGCTGCAATAATTGTGTGTGTGTGTGTGTGTGTGTGTGTGTTTTAAAGCCAAATCCAAAAAAAGAGTCAAATCTTTGTGATGAAAATCTTATTTGTTGATATTGTTATTCAGTAATGGGCAAGGTCATATCATGCTCAAATGCTAACCGAAGAAGAAATATACTTAACACATTTGAGATAATAATTGTTGTCTATGAAAAAAAATAATTCTTACCTTGCTTCTGATGGAAAATTTCTTTGGAAATCAAGCACAGGACCTGCTGGAGAGCAGACTAAATCAAAATTAGAGAATTTTTCTTTCCCTTCACACACATGGGGCACAAGACCATCTCTTCCATCTCCAGATTGGATACAGTCAAGCCTGGCACCCTCAAGATACTGGAAGAAATGGGAACGGGGGTGGGCATGGAAACTCCCGTCTATGAGAGAAGGAGTAGAGAAACAGATGGGAAACTTAGAAAAGTGGACTGTAAAATATCAAGGGAATAGAAGCCAGTCAAGAGAGAAGGAGGCTTTTTGAAGGCTAAATGAAGGTTCTTCCTTTATAGAGTACAAGAGGGAAAGAAAGTAAGACGTTCTTCACCTCTGTTCTTTCTTCACAGTTCTGGTGTTTTGAGACCTATAAGACCCTTCATTAGAGAACTTGAGAAATCTCTACAATGATCAGATATGCACTTGTGCTAGGGAAGAAGGAATAGTGGGAGTTACCAGGGATAGAATGGTAATTTCTCTCTAATCACCTTGCTTAGGCTTCAAGAGAGAAGGAGCTGCAAGGACAATGGCCCCGACTGTGGATTACAAGATAGAGCTATTCCTGTTTATCAAGCAAAGAAGGGACCCAGGGAACAGCATCAGAGAAGATCCCAGACACTGAAGACCCTCTACTTATAAGGGTATAAAGAAATAGCTTTTGGTGCTCCACAAGTTATTGTATGAATAAAAGAAAGAATAAAGAACCCATGGTGGATGTATGTCCTTTTCAGCCTTCAATTTTCCTTTCTTGCTTACATCTCTGTCATCTGCTTCTGGTTATTTTGTGTGCCCACGGGAAGCTCCTCAACATTTGGATATTACAGAATAATAAAATATCAAGAACAATTTTGAAGGCTGATATGCACTTCCCATTATTTTTTCCAAGTAGATTTTAAAAGTACTGTCTAACTGTAACAACAAAAAAGAGCTAGTTACTTTACAAAAGAAAACCTACTTTAACCCTCCAAAATCTGCTAATCTCAGACATTTAAAATTAAAGAATTTTAACTTTTTTGAAAAAAAATCTTTACACTGTTATTATTTTTCTCATTTTGCTCAGACAGTTTTCAACTTAAGCATGAACTGGGGTTTGGAACCACTTCCCTAGACTTTAGTCTAGACTAGAGCCTAGGCAATTCTCTGCATGAAGAAACCCTTCATCTCTCAACACAAAAGCATTAACACTATTATGGTGCATAATGAGGTCTACTCATAGGAAATTGCCTATATTTACACATTTTTGATCTGCAAAAGAGAAAAGAAAGTTTCATATGGTTCAAACGAATGTCATGGTCTTTTTGTCTGCACTTGACCATTTTAAATGCCAAATAAATGCTAGAACTATTACAAATGTATTCACAGCACTTCTGTGGAATTATATATTTTATTTAATAATTCTTTACAAATTTTGTGAATTTAATAATTCTTTAATAATTTTTCACAAATGAGCTAGTTGTTCTTTTTTAAGAGGGTAGATTTTTTTAAGTGCTCTTTACCATATTCTGCACAGTTACTGGGAGTCTTTGTTAGGGTAAAAGGAGCTACAGAAATGCTAAATCTTTTAAATCTAAAATCTTTAACTACTGAGTTTTTACTTATGCTCATTATAACAAATCAGGCCTTCACTAAATTAACTAAAAATTATCAGGTGTTTCAGCTGATACTACAGTGTTCAGCACAAAATATACTTTCTAAAACCACTAAAGGTTAGTTAGTGTCTTAAGGATAATTTGGTTAAAAAGAAAGAAGCTCATAAGCCAAATTAAGTAGCAAAGGTTTGTTATAAGGATTCGGAGGCCCAGGACACCTGGCTGGCTCAATCAGTAGAACATGCTTGGTAGAGTATGTGACTCTTGATCTCGGAGCTGTAAATTTGAACCTACATTGGGAGTAGAGATTATTTAAAAATAAGATCATTGGGGGGAGCCTGGGTGACTCAGTCAGTTAAGCCTCCAACTTCAGCTCAAATCATGATCTCATGGTTCATGAGTTTGAGCCCCATGTCAAGCTCTGCACTGACAGTGCAGAGACTGCTTGGGATTCTCTCTCCCTCTCTCTCTCTCTCTCCCGCCCCCGCCCCTCCCTGCTTGCATGCTGTCTCTCTCTCAAAATAAATAAATAAACAAACATTTTTTAAAAAGAAAAATAAGATTAAATAAATAAACATTTTAAAAGAAAAAATAAGATCAAAGAAATCAATAAATACATGGAATTGGAGGACCCTCTTAGAACCCATAGGTAGAAGGGGCTGACCTCATGCAAATAGAGATGTCAGACTACTACTTTATCTACTCTTTCTCAGCTGTATGATCTCTCCCCTCTCCCATTCTTACTATTTCTCTCTCTGCACACTCCTAATCCCTGTTCCCCTACTACATTGGCTTACGATGTGGTCCTGAGGCCATTATGGGAGAAATGAGTATCTCTCCTTTCCCATATTCCTGCCTGGCCCATAAAACTGGAAGTGTTCCCTGTTTAAAGAGTATTGGGCAGGAAGTATATACCCTTCTCTCACTTTCCCTGGGAGTGGCTTTTCTGATTGGCAGGACTGAGAAGAAGATCTTTGTGTGTGTGGAGCCCAGGATCTTCTTGATTATCTTTCTTTGGGGCCTGATCTGCCCAAAAGCTTTGGGTGCTCTCTGTGTGTGACCTCTGTGAGACTGTTCATCCCCCTGAGGGTGGAGGATATAGAATTCTCCTTTCTGCTACTGGAAGGAAACTTCAACTATAAGGAGTAAGGATAAGAAGCCAGCCATTTTGGTCTTGTGTCCTGATATATTTTCCAACTCAGATTTACTAACAACCAAACTAACGTTCTGGCATATATTTAAGTCCTGTGTCTTTCTCTTAGTTACTTGACCCATTCATTCCCTAACAGAAAACAGCTCTGGAGCTTCCAACCATCTACCTCAGTCACTATAACTCTTAGTTCAAACAAAAGACAGTGAGATAATTTGATTGTTCAGTTTAAAAAAATGGTCTATTCTGAATGTGGACAGTTATTTTCATATGGGTAAGGAAATAAGGTTAGTTGAGCCTAGGTCTACCACTTCAACAGAAACCATGGGAAAACTTCCAAATAAAAGGGTAGTGATTTGGGGAGATCCACCAAGAATCAAAGGTCTCTTTGAGCCCTAACATCCCACGGCTCTAAAATAGCATTCACTGCTAACGCTGTTATTATTTAATGAGTTCCACATAATGAACTCAGTGACAGATATAAGATCTTTCTGTCCAAACTCCACATTAAAAGATTTCAAGTATTCTCCACTTTTATTGCAGTGTGTTCCTGAAAATTGTCATAAAATAGATTACCATTAAGCAAACTATGAAAACAAAAACACAAGCAGGGATTGTGTGCCATCAAGTACATTATAGTCATGTACAATGCAACAAAAGTCAGAGTGGGTTGGCTTCCTTGTTTTTATACTCAAAGTTACCTGCATAGTACCAAGCAGAACAGCTAGAAATTTCCAATCCTCTCCCCACAGAGGCCTTCTGTGATAATGTTTCAAAGGCAATAATTATAGAAACCAGTCTCTGGTCAATTAAAATTATGTTTCAAATATTATAATGGATATAATGTTCTCTACTCGATTGTGCTAGGATCAATGTATTATTAGCATATAAACACATAATTCTGTCATGCTGTATGTAAATAATTAACTTTATAGCCTCAAAATTTGACCTAAAACTAATATGCAAACTATAATAAACATCAAGTACTTGATTTAAATTAATTTTTCTTGAAACCTAGTCATTCAGAAAGATGTAAGTGAAAAGGCTTGGCTAGCCCAGGGCTCTCAAGGAGGCTGCACATGTAAGTCTAAACCGAGGGAGTTTTTTTCTCTCAAAAAATTTCAATAAAGCTATCAGAGAAATTCAAAATCATTCTACTGCCCTTGGAGATGAACTCAAAGCACTAAACCAGGTGCTCAGTGAAGGTTTGTTGTTTTTGCTAATGATAGGGCTTCTCTGAGTTGGAAGCATTTTAAATGTCAGGGATGACCCTACATGTCTCTCCCTCACTCCCTTCTACTACGAAATTTTATCTACTGGGCTCTGCATACCAAGCACTCAGAACCAGGAGCACCACCAGGAAAGATGAGGCATTTATTCTCACTTACCCTCTGCCTACTTGACTTTTGTTAGCAAAGATTGGGTGCCATGAGCAATTTCCAGTTCATTAACAGGCTGGCTTATTTAGTATAGGGCAACTGCCATAAAAGAGACCTAAATGAATCAAGTTTTACCACAGAAGTATATTTCTTCTTCTGTTCTATTCAAATCATACACTTATATAAGCTAAAAGACTAGAACTTGCAGTACAGCTCGAAGAAAAGTATCATTATACTTTTCAATCTCTCAGGTTTAAACTTTAGAAAAATTTTTAAAAGAAATATATTTCTTACTCACTTAAAAGTCAAGGCCATAGTGGTCAGTAGCTCAGCTCTCTTACAGAGTCATTGAAAGAACCAGGCTCCATCAATTTTATGCCTCTGCCAATCAATACATTGGGTCTGTGTTTATCTGTATCTGACTACAGGAGAAAGGCAATGAAGGAGTCTACATGGAAAGTTTGCATGGAATAGGCTGGAAAGTGGCACATACTTGGTGCCATTCATTAGCTAAACTCAATTTCATGACCACACTGAACTGCAAAGGAAGTTAGGGAATACCGTCTAGCTCTATGCCCAAGACAAACAAATTGATTTTAATAAATAGCTGCTAGTTCCTGACACTTCCTATATTTTCAGAAAAAGCTCTAAAAAAGGAATAATGAACTCAGAGGCCTAACATGGACAAATAAAGAACATAAAGGAGCAATAGGGGCCTGGCAAGGACTGTCCAAAACTGGAAAGCATTCCATGTCCCCATATTTAAACCTAAGAGATTGTTGCTCTGGAAAAAAAATGGGGACAGAGTATTGTCAGATTTGATTTTTCAAGGGAAGACAGAAATCTGGTAGGTTTTTTTAAGGTGAATTCTTCCATTACTAAAATATTGGCAACTATTCAAAGTTTTAAAAAATAATATGCAGGTCATACAAATGTTTCTGCATGTCCTATTTGTTTCCAAAATATGTACATTGAAAACCGCTTTAAAATTAAAAACAAACTATTGTTTTTAAAAACACACCATAGTACTATGATGCATGCTTGCCTAGACTAAAGCTAATAAAAGAACAAATAAACTTCAGAATGGGGGAATGGGTATAGGTGCTATTACTGGTCTACCATGTGCTACATAGGTAGCACAACCTAATGTAAAGCAACAAATACAGGGACTGCCTATACCTTTCTAAGTCCTATAAGTAACTAGAACAATCATGAGTAGACTCAACCATATTTATTAGTTTATCAATTACTTGGAAATCAAACTATGCTTTGTTTAATCATTTAACAAATGCTTACTATATGTACCAGATACTGTCAGGTGCTGCAGAGAAAATAACAATTCAGATTAAACTCTTCTCTTGAGGAATTTATCTTTTAATAAGGAAATAATACATAATGAGCTACAATCTGAAGTCAAAACCAAAAGAGTCACAAGTGAATTATGGCTGTAAAGATCAGACATGGAAGAGAGATTCTATCTGGCTAAGATGGCCAGAAATGGCTTCATGGAGAAAGTGGCATGTGAAGACAAGTTAAGGTAAGATGTGGATATATAGAAATGGGAAGCAGGGGTCCCATGAGAAGCAGGGAGCACTAGCAAAGACATGAAACTGGGAAAAGTAAAGGTATGTGGGAGGATGTTAGGTGGGCTCAAAAATGAGGTACTTGAAGGCAAATAAAGAAAGCCCAAGTTTAATGATTTATTCCTTCAGTGATCAATAACATCCTTGAGCTCATCAATGGAGATATAGCCCTCTCAATAGGATAAATCTTCTATAAGAAAAGTTATGTCAATGGTTTATAGAAAGCAGGTAAAATGTTACTGATCTAAATTTTAGTGACTTCAAAATAGTGTTATTCACAATTGCCACTTGTTTTCAAGTCTAATTAAATATGGTATTCCTCTGATTTACTCATGATATATCCTGCAACAATTCCAAGTGTTTCATGAACTTCTTGTACCAGAAATCTGCAATAAGTCAGAACCTGAGCTTTCTGGATACAAGCTGGTCTTATTATATCAGTCACCTCCTGTTCAGATTTCCAATAGGTTACATTTGCATGGTTCCATCTGTCTTATTTATCTCTTTTCAAGGCCATATTGTTCCAGTGACATTTGGGAACCTTCCACATTGTGGCTTCCCTATATCTTCAGTTGATAGAAATTACCTCTGTAGGCAATTTCTCATGGAAAGTAGTCTCAAAGATATTTCTTCTGTTTATTCTAAAGAAATATTTTGAGATTCTTGCTCTGGATTTATAATTTATATTTGTTTTTGCAGGTCAGATAAATCTGTTCTTAAGTCAATTTAACAGAATTGGCCAAATATATTATAATATCTTCTATTTGGCTTAGAAATATCCTGCTGTATGACAGGTAGCAGGAAGTAGTAACTTTTTATCTGATGTTGAAGCGTAATAGATTCTTGAGGTGTGTAATATTTCCCATTAGCCATTCTGAAACTGCTCCACTCAGCAAGATAACTACCTCTACTTTGATATTCCTCAATTTTCATCTCTCATCAAACTTGTCAAACCCATGGGCAATACCAATATTGCTCCCCTCTGTTATTGAGATGTTCTTACTTAGAACAGTTAAAAGCATAGTCTCCTTTATATTATTAGTTTTAGGGAATAAAATGTATGGTTTATCAGGCAAGCTTTTTTTTAAATCAGTTTTTGTAGTTCTAAACCAGTATATTTATTTCCATTATTTCTTTTGCCATTTTCAATTTGGCCTTGAGATTATCAATGTTGTTGCTATTAGTTGTTATTATAAATATTATTACTTATGACAGTTCTGATGGTTCAATATTTGAGCCTGAATTTCTTGATATACAGTACAGAATTCTACCTGTAGCACCATCTTGCTAAACTAAGTCAAAATAAATATTCTTCTTATATATATTTTTTTAACCTAGAAATATAAACTATTTAATCAAAAATGCTTCTGGATCCAGTCACTGAGACAAATTTATCAAAGCAAGGGCATGAACATTTCAATTAATGGCGCCTGACATCATACAAAGTGCTCATTTTCTAAAATGTATGTTTAAAATGATATTCAAAAACCTATTTGGTACTTTTCATCTACACATTTGGCACTTATGTTCCCCAGACTTATCTCTCAAAAGCATCTTTGTTTTTTTCCTTCACACACACACACACACAAAGGCAATGGGGCTTGTTCCCCCTGCAATAACAGAAATATATATCTTTTTTTAAAGTTTATTTATTTATTTTGAGAGAGAGGGGAGAAAACACAAGAGCAAGCAGGGGAGGGGCAGAGAGAAAGGGAGAGAGAGAATCCCAAGCAGGCTCTGCACTGTCAGCACAGAGCCCAACATGGGGCCCAATCCCACAAACTGTGAGATCATGACCTGAGCTGAAACCAAGAGTTGGGAGCTCAACCAACTGAGCCACTCAGGTTCCCCTGGAATATATCCCTTGAAGCTACTTTGACAAAACAGAGTATGGAGTAAAGTTAAAACACAGCTCTAAGTATTCACTTGCATTTGTTTGTTTTCCTTTCATAGGCCTAGGAGTAATGACTGCTGGTTAATACTCCTCTACTTTATATGCAGACTCTAATGCTAGTTTATCATCTTACACATTTGGACACTGTTCAATAGCTATCTGAAGTTTGGAGCAGTGATGCAGTATAAAATTTTCATTTTTTGAAAGAGAAAAAATATTTTCCTTGTCTAAGTCAATACCTCATTGTGGATGCTATAATCCTAGTTTTGTAGGAAAAATGTTGGCATTTAGACTTTATTCTGCATGTATAGAGTTTATAATATGTACTTATCTATGATAATATTTACAGAAACTTCATAATATTGCTCTCATTGGTCGGAGTTGTTAGACTGTAGTTTGGAGCATTCGCATGGCAGTTATTTACTTCATCTTCTACATGCCTGTGTTTAGCACACATTCCAATATAAATGCCACTGAGGGCCCTGAATTGATGAGACCCTCCTGGTCTTAGGTTTCCAGGCACAATGTATATTTGCCAAACCGTATTTGTAAAATCAAGTCTCAAAAGTACCTCATTCTCGTATATTTTGAGCCAACATACAATATAGTAGAATTGTTGCAAGTGGAAACCTTCCATTTTGGGTGCTTTTGAAGGAACTATAAATATGAGCAATCCAATTTAGCAATGATAAATGCTGCCTTCCAAATTCCAATCATATCTGTCCTTAGTTATAGCAATTTCCAATAAAAAAAAAAAAAACCTTTGGTGATGCTCAGACACATATCATTTTTAAGACCTAGAAATAAAGACCTGGACTAAGGCCAGTCACTTGAATTGTGGGGATATCCATTCCAAGAATATCTTTTATTGTTATCACCACTCACTTGTCGCCATGATGTATTGGACTGCCCAAGCTTCTTTACCACTGTAAAAAAAAAAAACTTTTTATTTTCCATTATTTATCTTGTTCTTCTTGTATGCTTGCTGCCTCTCTGTAAGGTATTATTCAACTTGTTCTGTTAAATAAATCCACAAGAACCCTGGAACCTAAATACCAAAATGACTTTTTGGGTTTTGCTACCATCATTTCCTCTGAATGAGAAGTAACTCTTTGGAAGGTAAAGTTTTCAAAGTTCCTTCATATACTATGAAATAAATGGGATAGGACAGGAAATTTTCAAACAAGTTAATGACTTTGTTTCATTTAATGACTCAATCTCAATTGCTGTATCTTTTTTACTCTAAGATGACATTGGCTGTACCTGCATCATAAATTTAATAACAGCTCTTTAGGAAAAGCATACCACTACATTAATGCACACAGTTAGTTTTACCTAACTGAGGACTGCATATGTTTACTCATATAAATACATATCACTCACATTTTGAGTATCTGGATATGGTAGACACAGAGCTGCCCAGAAGGACAGCAGTCAAAGTATGGGAAGCATAGTTAGCAGACGGCTTCCAAACTGTCAGCTCCTTTAGGGTCTGCCTCAACTGCAGAGTCACTCAGCCTGAGATCACACCCTTCTCAGGCCAGCCATATCTGGAGTAAGCAGGGTGAGAGTTTAAAGGATAGTAATTCTGGCCAGGCCCAAGACACTCTGGCAAGCAAATACTCTTGGTTTCCCAGGTGAAATCTGAAAGTGACTCCTGTACACAAAGGGCAAGGAGAGACCAAAAAGAGAGGCAGGCCACTCCAGATTGGTAGATGGAAGATTTAACATACAATAGGGAACTTATATGAAGCTTGTCTCAAGCAGCTATAAGATGACTAGATCTTTGTACCCACCTATGAGAACTTTAAGAGTTTTTATAGAGTCTTTAACTAGGCTCAGTCATGTTCTAGTCCAGATGATCTACCCAACACATTGCTCTAAAGGCTGTTCTTAAAATGGCCCCCACTATGGGTACCATGGGCAGAACATAGATTCCAAGGGCAGAAAAGGGTGTGAGGAGACTCCAATTGCTTGGGTGCTAGCTCACAGGTCTACTGGTGGTCATCTCCTCTCTATGGTGTCTTCTAACACCCCAGCCATCATGACCAGCATTTACAATCTTACATGGCCGCTCTTCCACAAGGTGACCTGAGCAGTCAGCAAGTCACTAGCATGGGAGCACCTCGTTTGGTGACTATTTGGATGCACTGAAAGCAAATACCACAACAATAATACGGACACGTGCAAGAGAAAACACAGATTCAGATAATGATTCTTGACATAAGTAAAAGCTTTTTTTCACCAAGAGAGCCATAATCTGAACCACTGATCTGTTAAGTTCCCTTGGCTGGGAGTCAGATCATTCAAGATATTCACTTGTATCCTCATGTGACTTAATAAAGATGATACAAAAGCAGACTCATCAAGTATGAACACACAACATTCTATCTGGATAATGGCACAGGTGCCTCTTTGTGAGGCAGTTATAATGTCTGAGGCCATCCTATTTTGGAAGATAGCTTTTTCTCATTAGGCTCATTTCAGTGTACAGTAAAGACATGCTTTGCTGGTTATCAATTAAGGCTTGTTGAGTAAATTTAGTGAGGGCTTCTAAGTGTATAATGTCCTCCTGGCTGATGGAGGGGTTAGAGATGGTAGCCAAATGATTGTACTAGTAGATAATAGAATGTGCCCGTTTGGTCTTCAGGAGAGGGAATTTGGCAATTTTTATTACCAGGAGGTAGATTTTCCCCTATGTTCAGGGAAACCCCAGGCTACAGCAGCTCAACCCAGGTGAAAGCCATAGCCAAAGATTTGCACCACACAACCACTGGGTCCCATCCAGGGCTACCCAATAAATACCTGGGCAGCATGGCCAATCAATGCCAAACCAGGATAGTTCCTGTAATGTGACAGAATCAACTACACAGTTCATATGGAATAATATCCATTCCATAGTCATGGTACATTGGGTTGGTTCTGTTTAGAGTGATTTTTCTGTTTCCAACATAGGAGTGCCTACATTCTCAAACGTCCATAACCTAGGGTGAGCCACATGAACCTTTTCCAAATCTGAGCACAGTCACCCATGGCTGTAATGGTGGTATTTTTAGGACCCTTCTGGTGAGCAATTTGATGGACTACTTACATAGTTTGATTGACAAAAGAGAAATTCATGCCCAATATTATTGATAAAGTGTACCATATGCCAGGTTTCTGGATCACCACTGGTAATACCAGATGAATTAAGAATACTAGTTCTTCCTTGTTCTCCCTTAATGTACTGCTTTAAGGCCTTCCAATCCCCTTCCTAATGTCGTGATACCTAATAATAGTCAAGGGAAATATGGTAATCTTACAGTGGAGAAACCCAGTGAACACAGCCTTAATGCAATGTCAAAGTTAACATAATAAAGACACAAATTAACATCCTGTGCTTTCTGATATTAAGCACTAAGGATATGAGATCATTTTTGTCATATTCTTGCAAAAATAAAAAATTTACTTAAATCTAATCATAATGAAATATCATACAAACTCAAACTGAAAGACATTTTTTAAAACAGCTGCTCAGGGACAGGACATTACATTGTTTAAGTTCCTTATACATTTTGGATATTAACCTTTTATCAGATAAGATATAAGGTTTACAAATATTTTCTCCCATTTCATAAGTTGTCTTTTCAACTCTAGATGCTGGCGAGGATGTGGAGAAACGGGCACCCTCCTACACTGTTGGTGGGAATGTAAACTGGTACAGCCCCTCTGGAAAACAGTGTGGAGGTTCCTCAGGAAACTAACAATAGAACTCCCCTATGACCCAGCAATAGCACTGCTAGGAATTTACCCAAGGGATACAGAAATGCTGATGCATAGGAGCACATGTACCCCAATGTTCATAGCAGCACTCTCCACAATAGCTAAAACATGGAAAGAGCCTAAGTGTCCATCAACGGACGAATGGATCAAGAAGATGTGGTTTATCTATACCATGGAATACTACATGGCAATGAGAAACAATGAAATCTGGCCATGTGTAGCAACATGGATGGACCTTGAGGGTGTTATGCTGAGCGAAATAAGTCAGGCAGAGAAGGACAAATATCATATGTTTGCACGTATAGGAGGATTAGGAGGAACTTAACGGAGGAACAAGGGGGAGAAGAAGGGGGGAAATGGTGGGGGAAAGGGAGAGAGACAAACCATGAGAGACTCTTGAATGCTGACAAAAACTGAGGACTGATGGATGTGGGGGGGAGGGGGGGATGGGCATGGAGGAGGACACTTGTGGGGATGATCACTGAGTGTTATGTGGAAACTAATTTGACAATAAACTATTTGTAAAAAAAAAAAAATAAGTTGTCTTTTCATTTTGTTGATTATTTCCTTTGTTATGCAGAAGCTTTTTAGTTTGACATAATCCCACCTATGTTTGCTTTTGTTGTCTGTGACTTTGATCTTGTACCCAGGAAATCATTGCTAAGACAAATGTTCAGGAGCTTTCTAGCAGTTTTGGAATTTCAAGTCCTACATGTAAGTCTTTAATCCATTTTTAGTTGATTTTTTTTTGTGAGTGGTATAAAATAAGGGTCCAGTTTCCTTTTTCTGCACTTGGGTATCCAGTTTTCTCAACACACCATTTATTTAAGAGACTATCCTTTCTCCATAGTGTATTCTTGGCACTCATGCCACAGATTAGTTAATCTTACATGTGTGAATGTATTTGGGGCTCTGCTATTCTGTTCTATTGATATATATGTCTGTTTCTATCCCAGTACCCTACTCTTTTGATTATTGTAGCTTTGTAATATATTTTGAAATCAGGAAGTATGATAACCCAATTTAAAAATGGCCAAAGAAACTGAATGGATATTTCTCCAAAGTCATACAACTAGCCAGCAAGTATATGAAAAGGCGCTCAACATCAGCAATCATTAGGGAACTGTAAGTCAAAGTAATAAGATATCACTTCACACTGTTAGAATAGCTGTTATAAAAAAAAAGAAAGGTTAAGAAATGTTGGCAAGGATATAGAAGGGAACCCTTATACACTATACAATGTGCAATTTACTTTGTATATTACACTATACATATTGATACAGTGATCATGGAAAAACAGTTTGGATGCTCCTCAAAAAACTACAAATAGAACTACCATGTGATCTAGCAATCCCACTTTTGGGTACATACCCAAAGGCATTGAAATCAAGGTCTCAAAGGGATATCTGCACTTCCATTTTCATTGCAGCCTTATATACAATAGCCAAGATAGGGAAGCAGCCTAGATGTCAATTAATGGATGAATGGATTTTTAAAATGTAGCATAAGCGCACCAGGGTGGTTCAAAGTATCTGACTCTAGATTTCATTAAGCTCAGGTCACGATCTCACAGTTCATGAGATTGAGCTCCTCCACGCTGAATGTGGAGCCTGCTTGGGGTATATTCTCTCTCTCTCTCTCTCTCTCTCTCTCTCTCGCTCTCGCTCTCGCTCTCTCACTCTCTCTCTCTCCCTCTCTCCCTCTCTCTCTCTCTCAATGTCTCTCCCTCTCTCTCTCTCTCTGTCCCTTCCCTACTTCCTCTCTATCTCTCACAAAATAAATAAATAAACATTTATTTTAATGTGGTATATGCATACTATAGAATATTATTTGGTCTTAAAAAAGAAGGAAATCCTGCCATTTGCAACAACATGGATAAACTTGGAGGACATTTTGATAGGTAAAATAAGCCAGACACAGAAAACAAATACTATATGATACCACTTATATAATAAGTAAATTGTCAACTCATGTAAAAAGAGAGTGGAATGGTGGTTGCCAGGAGCTGAGAGAAGGGGAAAATAGAAGTATTAGTAAAAGAGTACATAGTTTTTGGTTATACAAGGTGAATAAGTCCTAAATATCTTCTATATAAAACAGTGCTTATAAATAGCAATACTGTATTGTATACTCAAAATGTTCCTAAGGCACTAGGTCTTATAAATGTCCTTACCATGACAATAATATTGATGATGATAATAATAATAAATAAAATGGTAGAAGGAAACTTTGGGAGGTGATAGACAGATTTGTGGCATAGATAGTGGAGATGGTTTGTGGGTGTATATTTATCTCCAAACTCATCAAGTTGTATAAAATAATAATAAAGATTATGTACAGCTTTTTGCATGTCAAAAAATAATAATAAAATGTTGTAAAAGCTAAAAAAAGAAGAGAGAAAAATATGATAGCTAATTGCCCTGCATGATCCTGGATTGGAACATGGACTGGGGAGAAAAAAAATGTTGTAAAAAAAAAAGACAATCACCATTTCTAGGACAATTGGAAAAACTTGAATATGGCTTGAATAATATTGCATTACTATTAAATTTTCTGTTTTAGGTCATTTTACTTTATTGGTGTGCAACATGCCACCCTAAAACTTAATAGCTTAAGGCCACAAATATTTATCCTTCTCATGGTTCTGTGTGTTGGATGCATATAGTCTGAGCTGGTTCTGGTGGGGCTGTATGGTCTAGAAAGCCTTCTTCATTATGACATTTGGCTTGATGTCAGCCAAGATGACAGCTGCTTGTCTCTGATCATCCAGCGACCTAGCCCAGGCTTGTTCACATGGTGGCAGAACTGTTCTCAGCATGAAGAGAGGGCAAGCCCCAAAACAGAAGTACTTTTCAGGCCTCCGCTTACATTAATGTTTAATGTTCTGTGTCTAAGGCAGGTCACATGACTAAAGCCAGATTTAAGGAGTGAAGAAACAGACTCCCGCTTGACGGAGGAAGCATCAAAGCCATATTACAAAAGGACAGGTATAGGAGGAATATTTGGCCATTTTGCAATCCATAATACTATCATTAAGAATGTCCTCATTCTCAGAAAATACACACTGAAGTATTTAAGAATAAAGGTCCATAACGTCTTCAACTCACTCACAAATAGTTCAGTAAAAAAAACAATATATGTGCATGTGTATGGAGGGAGGGAAGCAAATATTGAATCTGCATGGTGGGTATAACAGATATATGGAGTTTTCTGTACTATTCTTGCAACTCTTTAAGTTTACAATTACTTCACAATAAAATTTTTTTAAATCTCCCTGAAGTATTGGGTCACCAGTTTAACCCCAAGGTTATCTCTCTATAGCAAAATAATAACATATACAGGACCAATGTGGGCAAGATGAGAAGTAGGGGTTTAAAGGAGAGTGCTGGAGAGACTAGTGCAGGGATAGGCCACGTTCCAGGTTTTAGGTACTTTCCTATTTAAACTCATATTTGCATCTTTTTCCTTTCAAGAGTTCTATGTTATGGAAAGTTGTGCCATCTCTCTTTAATGTCAGTTAAAACCTTTAGGTAGAGAGCCAGTAAGCAGCTGAACAATAATCCTTAAAACTCGTTATCAGATCATACCAACCTCTTCTTCCTTGGTTTCAGTCTCAGGTGCATCTGAGACTACAAAGTCACACCATTTACACGTCCCCTCAGTCTTCCCCTTTGTGGCACCAGAATAATAATTACAAATGGCAATAATTTCAAATCTTTAAACCAGTATTTCTAATTATTAATACCTGAATATGTTATTTAATTATTTGTTGAGTATTATGGAGGCAATAAAAGAAGTAGTTAAAATGACTTATTTTGGAATGAACTATTTACAACTAGTCACAAGCTTAAATTAAAAAAAAATTAAAACCTTAAATACAATGCAATAATAAAAAATAATATTCTGATATAACCTCAGTGTGTTTCTGAAGTTGACTACTAATCTCATTTCACTAAGGCAGTAGAAACTTCCAGAGAATTTGTTGTTACACATAAAAGAGATCTGCAGCTAAATATGTTTGAAAAATGTTGGGTAAAACCAACATTAATTAGGTTCTGGTAATAAGCTAATGTATACTGTTCATCTTTAAGAAGGAGCTAACCTCTGCAGCATCCAGTATGTGTACTTAACAATGGAATTGTTTTTTATGAAGCATCTTGTGGGACTAGTATTATAAGGACACTGAAGAAAACTTTGGCCATGAGCACCCATAGTATTATCTTGAGTTTGGTTGTACTAAATGTCACCCTTTCTTTTCATCTTCTAGACTTGAAACCTCTTTTGACCTATTCCTACCTCCTACTCTTGTTTGTGTCCCTCCCATGAGTATCAGTCAGTATCATATTGTCACACCCTTGAATCTAAACTGGAATACAATAATTGCATAACCCTCTGCAGAGTCAGTGTAATGCTATGCTCTAGAGTCAGACAGACCTGAACCCTGGCTCCATCCCTTTCAAAGTATGTGATCTTCAGTGGGTTACATAACCTAAGTCTCAGTTTCCCCATATTTAAGATGAAAAAATTAAAATACATGTTGTGAAGGGTTGCTGGGGAAATCAATGAAATGAAACTTAGAAAAAGCTTACCAGTGTGACTAGTATATGGTAAGTATGTTCAATAAATGTTAGCTTTCATGAAGTGTTCTCAATCTTCATGTCTGCAATCACAGGAAGGTCAATATATTACCTCAAGTGAACCAGATAATTCTAGTCTATTTGCTACTTAATAGACGAAAAAAATAGCAAGATGCAGGCAAGGTGGATCTATGTCTAACAGAGATAACCCCTCCTCTGTCTGTACCTTTTCTGGATGATACTAATATACTCTGGCCCTGCCCAATGGTAGAAATATGACATGTCCTTCCCATCCCCTTTCCTCCCATGGCTTTTGAGTGTTTTAATGTGTGTTGCTGAAAAGCATCCTCATAGAACAGCTGAATGGTGGCTATACGACTCAAGATTCATACAGTATATCACCCCCACTCATTTGATAACTCTGCATATGGGCAGCATAAGGTCTTGCATATTCAACAACTAGAAAATTGGTAAACAATTTGTCAGGCATGAGCGGGGTGATAGTTTGACTCAGTCAAAGATAGGACAATCATTAGGAGAAATCTTGAGACAACATAAGCCATAAAACTCTTAGTCACTATGGACATCCTCTTCTGGTAAGCTATCTTCTGGTAAGCTATCTAAGGACTGTCCTTGGATTTGTGTTGCATCTCTGTTTCCACTCAGCTCTAGAGCATGAAAGAGATGTCCTTCTCATTGGTCTTTGTCTCAGACCATCCACATGGCAACTTCTGCACATCACAACAAATATGAAAGCACTCCCAGAAATGAGGCTTGGGCATCTGGACTGTCACACCAGATTCCACCCCTTCTTTTTACTGTCTCACCAATCTCCCCTACCTGAGACTTTGTTGGGCTTGCTAACTCATTTGTAGACTTTATGCAAATTAAGACAAGGCTCTTTCCTCATTATACTTCCCTGCCATCTATCAGAAAATTACCCAAATAATGTTTTAAATCTAAGCTAGAAAGAGCACTCTCTACAAAGCAGAACAGGCATATTTGTAAGTGGGGCCCTGGGTCTTGTCTCTCCTTTAAGTTCCTGGGCCAAAAAAACAGCCCTACTCTTTCCTTCTTGAACATTTGGATAAGGCCACTTTTTCCAAAGATGCATTCCCTAAATCCTAACCTTCCCTTTGAAGAGAATCTATCTTTGGTGGTTTTTGAGGTTAAAAGGAGCCTGGGGGCAAAGCAAACACAAGTTAGCTTATATCAAATAATTCAGATAATATGCACTCTGTAAAGTGCCTGTAAACCCTGCTAAAACATGCTGCCACTGTTATTATGGGAGAGGCTCTATTGACCTCCCTGCCTAGCTTTAGGGAAAAATCACAACTTCTTTGTTGAGTGTTATCTGGAGGATTCTTTCCCCACTCAGAAGCTGTTAGGATGCATTTAGCTTGCTGTACATCTATATAGCAGTCTGTCTCCCATTATCAAAAGTTATTCTCTTGCCTTCTCTAAGTTTAACTATTTAGCTATTTATTCAAGGGAAATAAATAGAAATTATAGAGACAGGCATATATATATGTATGTATACATGTATATATGTGTGTGTGTGTATATATATATATACATATATATATTATGATTTACATTTTAGAGAATTTGCATGTAAAATGTCTGCTACATTCAGACAGTATTGGTGAATCTCAGAGTGGTCTCCAAATCAGCAGCAACAGTATTACCTGAAAACTTGTTACAAGTGCAAATTCTTGGACCCCACCCCAAACATATTGAGTCAGAAACTTTGGGGAGTGAAGCTATGCATTCCATAGTTGAACAACCATTCCAGGTGATTGTGATGCTTATTAAAGTTTGAGAACCACTACTCTAGATACCAGACCAATGAGAGCCATACAAGAAATTTTAAAAAATTGGTTTCACTAACAATAGAACTCCCCTATGACCCAGCAATAGCACTGCTAGGAATTTACCCAAGGGATACAGAAATGCTGAGGCATAGGAGCACATGTACCCCAATGTTCATAGCAGCACTCTCCACAATAGCTAAAACATGGAAAGAGCCTAAGTGTCCATCAACGGACGAATGGATAAAGAAGATGTGGTTTATCTATACCATGGAATACTACATGGCAATGAGAAACAATGAAATCTGGCCATGTGTAGCAACATGGATGGACCTTGAGGGTGTTACGCTGAGTGAAATAAGTCAGGCAGAGAAGGACAAATATCATATGTTTGCATGTATAGGAGGATTAGAAGGAACTTGATGGAGGAACAAGGGGGAGAAGAAGGGGGGAAATGGTGGGGGAAAGGGAGGGAGGCAAACCATGAGAGACTCTTGAATGCTGACAAAAACTGAGAACTGATGGATGTGGGGGGGAGGGGGGATGGGCATGGAGGAGGACACTTGTGGGGATGAGCACTTGTGGAAACTAATTTGACAATAAACTATTTGTAAAAAAAAAAAAATTGGTTTCACTTCACCAACAAATGAGATTCAATAGCCAGCACTTCTCCCATCAGTTAATCACAGGGATATATTTATTTAGCCTTCTGCAGGTCCTTTCTCTAACCTCTCCATTTGTGCCCTGGTTGGTTCTTGAAGACTGACTCCAATTTTCACACAAGGTCAAGAATGTTGTTCCAAAAACCTGTTCACAGGACCATACATCCATTTCCTACTGCTCCTGTCACTGAACTTGGACCTTGATTCTCATATTCTTGTTATTTACTTCAGGATTCATGACTTCAAGAACTCTGGACTTTGTAAGTCTTAATATTATAATCCACTTTGGGATATAATGCCTTAAACACCTTATGCCAACTTGAATTGGACTCAAGTCTACTGTTTTATTCAGACTAAATGTTCCAGTTGATTATTTTCTGCCCTCATCCATTTATTTCCCTAGTTAGTGCTATTTCTCTTCTACCCAGCAGAAATTGTCAAGTTGCCACATAGACTAAACGTGATATATCATTGTGACTTGTTTGCTTTTGCTTATGTCCTACAATCCATCCATCCTAAGACCAAATGATTCCACTAAAGCAGTGGTTGTCAATTATTGTTATAGACTGAATTATGGGCTCCGAAATTCGTATATTGAAGCCCTAAATCCCAATGTGACTGTATTTGGTGATAGGCTTTTAAGGAAGTAATTAAGTTTAAGTAAGGATATAAGGATAGAGCCCTAATCTATACGACTACTGTGCTTATAAAAAGAAGAAGAGACACCAGAGATCTCTTTCTCTCTATTAACATACGGAGGAAAAATCATGAAAAGATCTAGTGAGAAGAAAGCCATCTACAAGCCAGAAAAGAGAGGCCTTACCAGAAACCAACTGTGATAACACCTTAGTCTTGGATTTCTAGCCTCCAAAACTGTGAGAAAATAAATTTCATTGGTTAAGACACCTATGTCTGTGGTATTTTGTTATGGCAGTCCAAGCAGATGAATACAATCATCTGGTGGAGAGTAAAAAAAAAAAAGTAGCCCCATAGGGAAGGATTCAATTTACCTGAGGTGTGGTCCTTGCATTAATATATTTTGGAAGCTTCTCAAATTATTCTGTGTACAGCCAAGGTTGAGAACCACTGGGACTGTCCCTGGTTTATAATATTGAACCCTTAGGCCTATTTTTTTTAAGCCTGTCCAATTGGCATCATTTGAGAGAATATCTTTACATTTAGATAAGTCTGTTTTCCTATTTCAGGGAATCTCCAAATAGATAAGGAAGACATGGCTATAGATTGCCAGCTTGAGCAACAGAATGTAAAGTGAACTTGAAATTAAAATAACTTTGGAACAAATCAGTCCAAGATTTTTAATATAATAACATTAAAGATCTCTTACTTTTCTGTTGACAGTAACTTTCAAAGAAAGAAGCTAAATTAGTAAAGAAACCCTTCACAAACCTGTAAACAAGACAGAGTCCTAACCTTAGAACACACCATTTAAGACAAATTTAAGAAACATTGTCTAAATTTGGACTAAATCAAAAGAAGTTGTCAGGAATCTACATAACTCACCTTCTCAAGACAATAGCTGGAAGGAAGTAAGCACGGTTGGAAGTAAGAGGAAAATTTTCTGGGGGAAAAAAAAAAAAATATATATATATATATACCACTAATATCTCCAAATTGGAAGGCAGGTATATTGAACAGGGTTCAGTCGCAGAAAATAAAATCCACTCTAGTTAGTTGAAGCAGAACAGGATTTGATAAAGGAAACTATGTGCTTACAAAACTGTCGGAAAGCCAGGAGAAACAGGATTGAACCTGAACAGCCCCCAAAGCCACATTGTCACTGCTAGGATCAGGAAAGCTGCTTCTGCAGGAACCTGCTGAATCAGGGAACCACATTCTAAATTAGGAAGCTTTAGCAGACAACCCCAGAATCACGCCATCTCTGCCATCCTCTATATAAGCAAGATGGCTGCCCCCGTCTTGTCTTTCTATCCATGTGACTTGACTGCTAATCACCGTATCACAAAAATGCTTCTGATTAATGTAATCTAAATCATGTCCAGAACTCTAGCTGCAAGAAAACCTGGGAAATGCTGTTTTTATTCCAGAAGGCTGTAATATTTGTTTATAAAGCTACTTTTCTATTTAGCATCCATATATAACCTACTTTCCACACTTGTATTTTCAAACAACAAAACAACTTCCACAACACACCTATCTGCTGTAGTTTTTCAGTAGTAGACTAGTTACCATAGGAGGCATTCAACAGGATTACGAGTGCTCCAGACATGTTCCTCTATCTCCTCCCTGACAATTAGAATCAATTATGTCAGTCAACACAAGATTAGCTTCCTTTTCCCAAAATGAGCAGTTGATAGTCTCATCTTCCAGTTAAGTTCTTGTATCCCTTGGAAAATGCAATCCGCTCCTAGATACTAAGAGCTCTAAACCAGCAGAGCCTAAAATTATAGCAACAAGCAGCAAAATTTTATAAGTAGGTCATTTGGTATTACATTGGTGTAAGAGGAAAGGATCCCATTCCCAAGTCTCTCACTTTGTTTTCAGATCCTGGGTATTTCAGATATGGGTGTAATATATTGGTCAATGGTTGGTCAGTGATTCAGAGAAAATACCACATCTCACAAGCTATTATTTCTTAGATGCTGCCATAGAATTATCTATATTCTATTCCATCATTTTATAAGGGCAACTGCTTCAGGATAAATATTACCACTTAATCTCATAATTCTGAACTTAATACCTTACCTCTTTTGCTATAGGATTTGTTCTTTGGTCAGAAAAAGCGTTGTGAAGGATATTGTGAATAAGCTATTTAGTAAGTCTTCCGATGTTTGTTGGCAGAAGCATAGTAAGCAAAGAGGGCAAATCCAAATCCAGATTGATTAATCCATTTCCAGAGAAGAAAATCACTGCTCTCTCCATGATAAGGGGATTAATATAATCTACCTACCACTAAGCCACAGAGGCATTATCCCGTTTCTGGCAGTTTGGACCCTTAGTTGACATGTAGCCATATCACTATGTTGGAGGAAAGTTCATGTTATTGAGCTGATGTAGAGTACCCCCACCACTTTTTTTTTATTAATCCACTGAGCAAATACTAGAATGACTGGAAAAAGTTTTCCCTCTCATCTACTGAATGACCATTATATCTACTTAATTTTGATAACCTCATCTTCAAAGTGGGACCTTTTGGCTATAAAGAACACCTAACTCTGGGTCCATCCAAAAGTCCTACCTACCCAATTCTTCCTCAGACTTCCTTGGCACAAATCCACCAATACTATATTTTCTAATCTGTTGGCTGTTACCCATGAGTCAAAATATATACATACATTCAGCTATTTTTCATTCTAGGCAAGGTAGACCACAAGACATATAACTGTATGCTCAACCCATTGGGAGATTTGCTTCCTTTCCTGTCTTTAAGTAACATCCCCGAAGCTGTGATGCTTCAGCATTCAGTCCACTTACAGCTCCTGCCACGTATCATGAGGAAACATCTATGAGCAGACTTGATTTTTTTTTTTTTTTCTATCTCTGGTTATGTGGAACTTCCCATGAAGTCCTGGGGGTAGATGGAGAGAATAGAGTAACAGAAGGACTTGCACAAGCTTTATAGCATATATTATACTTCTACTTGATGATAGAGTGCTGCTGGACATGCCCTAATTTGTGACTTGATGAATTAGACACCACTCAGTTCATAAGAAGCAACTCAGTTTGCATCCCGTAGCCTCTGCTAGAGTCTATTAGCACACCAAGAGCTGTTTCTCAAAAGGAGAATAGTTACTTTCCACAGAGAGCATAGCATGTTTAGATTTACTAGTTGTTGAAAAATTTTTTTTAATCTATATTCAGAAATTGGAAAAATTCGAAAAATAACCACAATATCCACCAAAAATACTCTGAGATGGACATAGACTAAAACCCTATTTATTTTTCACTGAAACCCATAAGCCCCCATTCTGACCAGTAGACCATAATGGAAACTGGATCCCCAGGGATTAATGCTATCTCAGAACCAGCATCAATAATATAGAAAGGTCTGCTATCTTCCTTTACCCCACACTTCATTACCTTGTTATCAGCAATGGGAATAAGATTTATGGTATGTACTTGTGATGCTTTGGCAGTCTTTCCTTAAGGATAATAATTATTGGCTGACTGAAAACTTGGATTTAATGGTGGCCCAAGATGAAAAAATGAAGATTACAGAAATCACTTGTTGTAATAAAGAAGGAGGAATCCAAAGTCTCCGGGAAAACCATGATTCACTTTCACTCAAGAGGTTCTGGGTCCATGTACTGACTCGGGAATTGGTAGAAAGGCCATGATTATTATGGCATCTCAGGTGAGGCCTCTATTTGCAGACCTTGAGTTTTAGTGAGCTTCCCATCTATTTCCTAGGGCTTGAAGATCAATAAGTTCCCACTAAAAATTTCTGCCATCAAACCACTTCTGCCTACTGAAATAACTGTGCTCATCCTATCTGACATAGTTAATACCACATTTGGATTCTGCTACCTAAAACTTCATCATTCCCATTAACTTGGGATTCTTAATGGCAACATATTCTGTCTTTTGTTTCAGCCTATAGAGGACACCAGTCACGGCTGCCCATCATCAACGTATTTATCAATGATCTGGGTACTCTTGAGAGACATAGTTATGAGAAAGTTGAGTTGATCACATATGTTAAACCCATTCAAATATTTCTAATTCTCTAAGATTTTCATTTGTTATTTTTCATGAGATGAAGGAAATTCTAGAATCTCCACTTCATTTAGACTAAGCTACCCTTAAGTCTAGGATTCAGTCAGACTAAACAAAAACACTCTCAAATACCCAAGCTACACACTAAATCCAAATCACTATAATTAAGTCCTGATCAATAAATTCAGCCCTATCAAAGCCCTGGTCTACTATCCTCAAAATCAATTCCAACACATAATTCCCAGATTTCTTCCATTAAAAATATATTAGCAAAATTATTTAACTCCTTTGGTTTGTAAGCCTTTTCCTCTATGGCTTGATGTTGCAATTGTTTTCAAGAACATTCAGGGACCTGATCTGGCTAGGTATAGAAAGACTAGTAGGGTGCTGCAGAAGAACCATCACACTTTTGTAAAGGGACTGCATCAGAAAGGGCTGTTTCTAGGGTGTTCGTACAAAGCAATACTGCATCATCAGACAAGGGACGAGCTGTTCCTGCTGCCAGTGGAGTCCTGGTGAGATTCAGGAGTACCCAACTATGCAGATTCATCCAAGTCCTCCTTAGTAGCATCATTTCAATGATGAGATCCAACTTTTTCTAAAGTAATGCTTTCAATTTTGTGAAAAGTAAATGACCAAGCCATAAATTCAACCTACCTTATAATTCAGTAACTTGCAAGGGCACCTGAGTGGCTCAGTCGGTTGAGCATCTGACTTCAGCTCAGGTCATGATCTCACGGTTTGTGGGTTCAAGCCCCATGTCAAGCTCTGTGCTGACAGCTAGCTCAGAGCCTGGAGCCTGTTTCAGATTCTGTGTCTCCCTCTCTCTCTCTCTCTCTCTCTCTCTCACCCTCCCCTGCTCATATTCTGTCTCTCATAAATAAATAAACATTAAAAAAAATTTTTTTAAAGAATTAAAAAAACTTGCAGCATCAGGCTTCCCAAATGATTTCCATCTAAATTAGTCTTGAGGCTACAAAAGTTGTGAGATTCTTCAAAGACAGTTACAAAATTCCTTAATTCTCAAATGGTTACTAGAGTTGAGAATTCAAAATATTGAGCCTATCCCTTTCTTTTAGCTCACCAGCACAATTTAGGGTGGAAGAAAAACCTACTCCTAAGTACTTTTTTCTTCCTGGTCTACCACAGTGTTCACATTCTCTTCCAAATCCTTGTCTTTAATAGGCAGATTATTTCAGATAATCACTAATGATAATTTCAATAACTTCTCACTCTGCCATACTTGCTTTTTAATGTAATCAAGTCCTATTTCTTTGATGTTTTATTGCTTATAACCATTTCTGGTACTAATTACTTTATCACTCAGGTCTCAGCTGCACACAACAGAATCCACTTTAACTGGGTTAAGCAGAAAGAGTTTTATATAGAAAATTGTGTGCTTCCATTAATTTTGAAGAGCTAGGGGAATAGGCTTCAGGATAATCTCTCAGGACCAACTCCTAGCCCTTTGAACCTCTCTGCCTCTGCTATAACTGAGAAAGTGACCATCACTCTTGCAGGAAGAAAACAAATCAGGAGTTGACTTGTACTACTGCTGACTGCAAAGCCATACTGACTCTGTCATGACTGGGAACACTGCTGAGACAGGAAGCAGCTGGTCAGGAAACCAACTGCCATGTTAGGGGGTCACCATGTCTTATGGTGGCTCCAGAACTATGTCACCTCTCCCACAACCTTTACCCCACACTCTAGCTCTCTTGCCTATGTTCATATTTTAATCAAAGTCTCAGGCAACATCAGTATCTGAGTGATGAAACATAAATCATAACTGAATCTCTGACTTCTGGAGATCTGGGAATATAGTTTTATCTTTCCATTCTCAGTGTACTAGAAAGTGTTCGGGATGGATGTTGAGTTAAGCATCATAATTCGTAGTTTGTCTTTTCACTGTGTGTCAGAAACACTTTAAAATCACAATGATTGGCCCGGAACAGGTGCCACTTCATGCCACACTTTTTCTTCTGCCCCACAAATGGTGGAAAGACAGGTAAAATTTACTTAAGAGCCATAGTTAGAACCAGTGATCCATATCCACAAACTATGCTACAAAGCAAACTATATTGACAAATACAAAAACTGCATAACTCAAGGGCCTTTTTTTGGCAGCTTTACTAAGGTGTAATTGATGTGTAATATACCAGATGACCATATATATTTTCTTTTTTTTGAGAGAGAGAGAGAGGACACAGGGGAAGGAGAGAAGGAGATGAAGAGAGAGATTCCTAAGCAAGCTCCACACCCAGCATGGAGCCCAATGTGGGGCTCAATCTCACAACTCTAAGATCAGACCTGAGCCAAAATCAAGAGTTGATGCTTAACCGACCGAGCAACCCAGGCGCCCCATACCATACATATTTAAAATACAGTTTAAACTTTTGAACAACACAGGGAGCTAGGGGCATGAACCCCTTGCACAAAAATTTACATGTAACTTTTAACTCATCCAATTAAATTGTTAATAGCTTATTATTGACAGAAAGCCCTACCGATAACATAAACAGCCAACTAACACATATTTTGTAGGTTACATGATCATAAATTATATTCTTACAATAAAGTAAGCTAGAGAAAAGAAAATGTTATTAAGAAAATTATAGGGGCACCTGGGTAGCTCAGTCAGTTAAGTGTCGACTGCATCTCAGGTCATGATCTCACGGTTCATGGGTTCCAGCCTTGTGTCGGGCTCTGTGCTAACAGCTCAGAGCCTGGATCCTGTTTCCAATTCTGTGTCTCCCTCTCTCTCTGACCATCCCATGCTCACGCTATCTCTCTCTCTCTCAGAAATAAATTTAAAAAAACATTAAAAAAATTTTTAATAAAAATAAAAAAAATAATAAGGAAGAGAAAATAACATTTATAGTATTGTACTGTGTTTATTGGAAAAAATCCACATGTAAGTGGACCCACACAATTTGAATGGGTGTTCCTCAAGGGTCAAATGTATACAATGTGATAAGTTTTGATATGTGTAAACATTTATGGAAACATTAACACATCATACTCACATACATATCCATTAACCTCAACAGTTTTCTCAGCTTCCTTTATAATCTATCCCTATGGGGATTCTTNCATGGTTTGCCTCCCTCCCTCTCCCCAACTATTTTTCTATGGGGGTTCTTTTTAATTTGATATTGCATCAAATTAGCCAACTCATTCCTAAATGGGGGAAAAGACAACCTCCTCCCACCACAGGGAGGATATGTTCTCAAATCCAGAAAGCTAAACTTCCAGTATAATTCTAATATTTGTATAAATAACCCACAAAACAGCTCAATATGTGGGGTATAGCCTTCCTTCTCTCCTTATCCATCTTAAAAATCAATATAACATAATATAAATCACTAGTTCTTAAATGTGTATAACAGAACACCAATGTATAGTTAATACCACAGATGTCTCTCCCAATTTGGATCAGTGTGAAAATTTTTAAGTGCCACAATCAAGAACACACACCGTAGATAGCAATGTCTATCAGCAACTAAGATAAGGAGGTCATACAACAAAGATACAATTTGCAATCAATGAGACATAAAAGGTATAATAAATGAGAGATGAGAGGAACCAAAAAAGATTTTGTGTTTACCGGAATGAACCAAAAAAACTGTGGTACTAAATATACAAGAAAAAATGCCAGACTAGCAAACACTCTTAATCAAACAGCAAATATAACACTAAACACTACCAAGGAAATAGTATAATACATTTCAAGTATATTACCCCAAAATTCTAATATTTAGAAATATAAACTAGTGGTGGGGCGCCTGGGTGGCTTAGTCGGTTAAGCGTCCGACTTTCCGACTTTCGCTTAGGTCATGANTTCCAGGATTTCTTAAAATATACTCCAAAGATTCTTATCCAAGAGATCCGGAGTGGAAACCCCAAGAATTTGTATTTCTAATAAATTCCCAAACTGCTGCTGCTGGTGGTGTTCTGTGGACAATATTAGAGCCACTGCTTGACCTAGAATTCCAGTTTAAGTCATAGAAATATTAAACTAAGAGTCATAGAAGCAGAAAGCCAATAAACCTTGGCCAAGAATACAAGCATGTAACATAACCAGAGGGACTGTCCCCCAGGTAAGGAATAAATGGCAGAGAAAAAAAGAAAACCAACATGAGATCTACCGAAAAATTCTGTTCCCCAAATAAAGACAAAAATGAAAGCACTGCATAAAAATGATAGAAAAAGAACATAATTGGGAAGAGATAATTCAGGTAAGAAATATTTAAGAAAATAACTACTTTGGCCTCTAAAGGAAATTAGATAAATCAAGAACTCTATAAAACAGTGAGATATGACAAAAAATAAAAAGATAAAAAGAGAAGTGGCAAAGGGAAGTCAAGACATTAGGGAAAGATACACCATTGGAAAACTTAGCATTTGAAGCAGTGAAAACAAAAGTACAAAAAACAAAATCTATAATGTAGAGGACAGACCTGCAGAAGTCTCACAGAAATAAAGAGGAAAGGAACAATGAGAAAGAAATTAAAGAGAAAAGCATGGCTATTATATAAAAGTAACACAAATCCAATATAGAGCTAATTAGTATGCCTGAAGAAAACAAGAAAATAATTTAAAAAAATGTTTTTTCGATATGTTATTCTGAAGTTAGATTTCTGATTTGACCTTGAAAGTGGCCAAAAATAATTATATATCCTGTTGAAGAAATGAAAGTTGAAGGTTAAAAAGTTTAAGAACTCCTGGAGTACCTGGGTGGCTTAGTGAGTTAAGTGACCAACTCTTAGTTTTGGCTCAGGTCATGATCTCACAGCTCATGAGATTGAGTTCTCACAGTTCATTGGGCTCCATGCCGACAGCACAGAGCCTACTTGGGATTCTCTCTCTCTTTCTCTCTGCCTCTCCCCCACTTGCACACATACATACTCTCTCTCAAAATAAATAAAATTATACATATATATAACCCTACTCCTAAGCAGAAGAATCATATCACCTCCCTTCCCATAACTGAAGTCTTGCCTCGGGCTTGGCCTCAGCCTCATCTCTGTCTAATTGAAACACTTCAAAGGGCCAGTATTTTTCATCCTTCTGTTTTCAGATTTAATGTCAAATTCCCATAACCCTTTCTTGAACTTCAATAAAGCATACCTTATAATTATTATCATTCCACTCTAATTATTTGTTTTTTCACAATAATTGTTTTTTTAAAGGTATTATTCTTTTGTTAATTATCTGTAACTTCCCAGTGGAATTTAAGCTCCACAAAAAGAAACCATGATTGTCTTATTCATCATTGTGTTCCTAGCATCTACTATAGTGAATGACACAAAATTTCTAGTCAATAAATGTATTCAATGAATGAATAAATAATTATAAATTTACTATTATTAAAAATTATAAAAAATTATTATTAGGCTGTCAGATCAAATGGAATAAACTAACAAGTCTAGAATTAGACCCAAGCATATAGAGGAGATTTGAATGCATCTGAATACATTAGAATGGCTTTTTAAGTTGATGGAGAGGTAATCAGTACCTGGTACACTGACTGGTCATTTGGAAAAAGAAGTTCAATCCCTTGTGTGAATGGCATTAGAGGAAGTCAGGGAATGGTGAATAAACTGGCATAGGACCAAAAGAGGAAAAGAGACTCAGAAAGTGATTGTGCATAAGGTGAAAAGCCTAATGTGGCAGAAACTCAGAAAATATTATGAGATATAAGCCCTCAGGAATTTGCAGATGTTTTAGGAAAGGCTGCCTATGGAACACAGAAGATTGCACAAATCTTATTTAATTCTGAAAGGAAAGCTGATATTTGGACTACATAAACACAATGCCAAAGCAAGAACCTTAAAAAGGACAGAATAGTTTTGACTCCACACAAATTTAAAACTCTTAGAGTATAGCGACATTGGGTGGCTCGGTCAGTTAAGTGTCTGACTTTGGCTCAGGTCATGATCTCGCAGTTTGTGGGTTCAAGCGCCACATCGGGCTCTGGGCTATCAGCACAGCCTGCTTCAGACTCTGTTTCTCCTTCTCTCTGTCCCTCCCCTGCATGCTGTCTCTCTCAAAAGTAAATAAACATTTAAAAAAAATTTTTTAACTCTTGTAGGACAAAAGTAATACTAACCACAAATAAGACAGAATAATACGTGACAACCAAAGCAAGAAATTGTAACATACTTGATAAGTAATTATTGTTCATACTATGTTCTCTTGCTCAAAACCTTAGAACCTCTTCCCGTTACATTTAGAAGAAAACTAAAATCCTCCACTGGCTTTCAAGACCCTTTACCCCTGTTCTGATTTCATCATCGACACTGTCTTGGCACTCTGTGTTCTCAGTCTACCTACTATTGTCATTACTAATCCTGCCACTCCCTCTGCCCAGAACCACCATCTCCCAGATATTGGTTTGACTCACTTTGCATTGCTTGTGGGTCTCTGTTGTATCATATCCTCTAAAAGAACTTCCAAACCATCAGCTAAAATAGCATATGCACATGCATGCATGCACACATGCGTGTGCGCACGTACACACACACACACACACACACCACTGTCTTGCTTTAAATTTCACATATGTTGCTACCTGACATTCTATTATATGAAGGTAGAATGTCAATTAGAAAAGAGCTAAGACTTTCTCTATTTGGGTCATTACTGAATCCATGGTACCTTCTGTATTCTAGGAACTAGAACATAGTTGGCATGTGACAATTGCTCCCTAAATACCTGATGGAATGTAGATTGAGTAAATGAGTGGTTCCGTTTCTCCTTCGTCTAAAATCAGCATCTTCCCCCACATAAACACACTTAAATACATAGAGAGCTTTAAAACTTTCTACTTAAAATAAAATCTAATACCTAATCATGAAGCCCTAAAGGATCAATCTCTACCTACTTCTTCATTATTTCCTTTCTCTTCTTCTAATGGTCTTTCTCCAAGGCTCTTTGCACTAGAGCCACACCAAAAATCATCCTTCTTTTCTTCAAACACTCAAGGTCATCAAAATCAGGGCTGGGATAACTGCCTAAAAAATTTTCTTTGTGACTCCTTCTGTTCAGGTTTCTGATAAAATCCCATTTCCATACAAAAGCCTTTCTTTACTACATTAGCTAGTTACCTCTCTGTCATTCAAGTCCTGTCATATTTATTTATTTTGTTTAAGCATGTATCACTATTTTTATTTATCTTGGTTACTCATTTGACCTCCTTTCTAGAATGATAGTACGATAAAATCAGAAATCATTTTTTCTTCCAATATTTTATTTAAATTCAAGTTAGTTGAATTTAGTGTAGTATTGGTTTCAGGATTAAATTATACCTAGTTTTCATCACAAGTGCCCTCCTTAATGTCCATCACCCACTTAGCCAATATCCTCACCCACCTCCCCACCAGCAACCCTGTTTGTTCTCTATAATTAAGAGTCTCTTATGGTTTGCCTCCCTCTCTGTTTTTACCTTATTTTATTTGTCCTTCCCTTCCCCTATGTTCATCTTTTTTGTTTCTTAAATTCCAGGATATGAGTGAAATGGTGTTTGTCTTTCTCTAACTTACTTTGCTTAACATTATACTCTCTAGTTCTATCCAAGTCATTGTAAATGGAAATATTTCATTCTTTTTGATGGTCAAGTAATATTCCATTGTATATACATACCACATCTTCTTTATCCATTCATCAGCCTATGGACATTTGAGCCCTTTCATAATTTGGCTATTGTTGATAGTGTTGCTATAAACATTGGGGTTTGTTTCAAATCAGCATTTTTTTACCCATTGGATAATACCTAATAGTGCAATTACTGGATCATAGAATAGCTCTATCTTTAACTTTCTGAGGAACCTCCACACTATTTTCCAGAGTAGCTACTAGTTTGCATTCCCACCAATTGTGTAAGAGGGTTCCCCTTTCTCTTCATCCTCACCAACATCTGTTGTTTCCTGAGTTGTTAATTTTAGCCATCCTAACTGATGTGAGGTAGCATCTCATTGTGGTTTTGATTGGTATTTCCCTGATGATGAGTGATGCTGAGCATTTTTTCATGTGCCTGTTAGCCATTTGTTCTTTGGATAAATGTCTGTTCATGTCTGCCCATTTCTTACCTGGATTATTATTTTTGGGTGTTGACTTTGATAAGTTCCTTATGGATACTAGCCCTTTATACAATATGTCACTTGCAAATATCTTCTCTCATTCTGTAAGTTGCCTTTTTAATTTTGTTGATAGTTTCCTTTGCTGAGCAGATGATTTTTTATCTTGATTGGGTCCCAATTATTCATGTTTGTTTTTGTTTCCCTTGCCTCCAGAGACATGTCAAGTAAGAAGTTGCTGGGGCACCTGGGTGGCTTAGTCGGTTAAGCGGCCGACTTTCACTTAGGTCATGATCTCACGGTTCATGGGTTCGAGCCCCGCGTCGGGCTCTGTGCTGACTGCCAGCTCAGAGCCTGGAGCCTGCTTCAGATTCTGTGTCTCCCTCTCTCTCTGAACCTCCCCTGCTCATGCTGTCTCTCTCTCTCTCTCCTAGAAATAAATAAAACATTAAAAATAAAATTAAAAAAAAAAAGAAGTTGCTACAGCCAAGGTCAAATAGGTTACTGCCTGTGTTCTCGTCTAGGATTTTTACAGTTCCTGTCTCACATTTAGGTATTCATCCTTTTGAAAGTATTTTTGTCTATGGAATAAGAAAGTGGTCCAGTTTCATTGTTCTATATGTTGCTGTCCAGTTTTCCCAACATCATTTGAAGAGACTATTTTTTTTTTCATTCAATATTCATTCGTGGTTTGTTGAAGATGAGTTCACCATATAGTTGTGGGTCCATTTCTGGGCTCTCTATTCTGTTCCATTGATCTATGTGTCTGGTTCTTATTTTGCCTGTACCATACTGTCTTGATGATTATAGATTTGTAATACAACTTGAAGTCCAGAATTGTGATGCCTCCACCTTTGCTTTCCTTTTTCAACATTACTTTGGCTGCTCAGGGTCTTTTTTGGTTCTATATAAGTTTTAGAATTGTTTGTTCTAGTTCTATGAATAAAGCTGGGGTTATTTTAATAGGGATTGAATTCAATGTGTAGATCACTTTGGGTAGTATTGACATTTAACAATATTTGTTCTTCCAATCCATGAACAAGGATTGGATCCATTTATTTGTGTCTTCTTCAATTTCTTTCATAAGTGTTCTATAGTTTTCAGACTATAGATCTTTTATCTTTTTGGTTAGGTTTATTCCTAGATATCTTATGGTGCAGTTGTTAATGGGATCAATTTGTTGATTTCTCTTTCTGCTCTTTCATTATTGGTGTATAGGAATGCAACAGATTTCTGCACATTTATTTTATATCCTGCAATATTGCTGAATTCGTGTATCAGTTCTAGCAATTTTTTAGTGGTCTTTCAGGTTTTCTGTGTAGTGCATCATGTTATCTGCAAAGAGTGAAGGTTTGACTCCTTCATTGCTAATTTAGATGCCTTTAATTTCTTTTTGTTGTCTGATCGCTGAAGCTAGGTCTTCCAGTACTGTGTTGAATAACAGTAGTGAGTACGGATATCTCTGTCATGTCCCTGACCTTAGGGGGGAATGTCTCAGTTTTTCTCCATTGAGGATGATATTAGCTGTGGGTCTTTCATATGTGGACTTTATGATGTTGTTATGCTCCTTCTATCCCTACTTTCTTGAGGGTTTTTATCAAGAAAGCATGCTGTGTTTTGTCAAATTCTTTTTCTGCATCTACTGAGAGAATCATATGGTTCTTATCCTTTCTTTTATTAATAGGGTGTACCACCCTAATTGACTTGGGGATATTGAATTACATTTGCAGTCCAGTAATAAATTGCATTTGACCATGGTGAATAATTCTTTTAATGTACTTATGGATTCAATTTGCTATTATCCTGTTGAGAATTTTTGCATCGGTGTTCATCAGCGATATTTGTCTATAATTCTCCTTTTTAGTGAGGTCTGAGTCTGGTTTTGGATCAAAGGAAGAGTTTGGAAGTTTTCCTTCCATTTCTATTTTTTGTAACAGTTTCAAAAGAATAGGTATTAATTCTTTAAATATCTGGAAGAATTCCGCTGAGAATCCATCCAGCCCTGGACGTGTGTTTTTTGAGAGATTTTTGATTCCTGATTCAATTCTTTTTCTGCTCATGGGTCTGTTCAAACTTTCCATTTCTTCCTATTTCAGTTTTGGTAGTTTATATGTCTCTAGGAATTTATCCATTTCTTCTAGATTACCCAATTTGTTGGCATAAAATTCTCATAATATTTTCTTATAATTGTATATATTTCTATAGTACTGGTTGTAATCTCTCCTCTTTCATGATTTTATTTGGGTCCTTTCTCTTTTCTTTTTGATAAGTCTGGCCAGCGGGTTATCAATTTTAATTCTTTCAAACAATCAGTACCTAGTTTCGTTGATCTGTTCTACTGTGGTTTTTTTCCTATACCATTTATTTCTGCTCTAATCTTTATTATTTCCCTTCTTCTGCTGGTTTTTGGCTTTATTTGCTGTTATTTTTTCAGCTCCTTTAGGTATAAGGTTAGGCTGTGTATATGATTTTTCTTTTTTTCTTCAGGAATGCCTGTATTGCTATATACTTCCCTCTTATTCTGGGTTTTTTGTTTTGTTTTTTTTTTTTTTTTGAGAGAGAGATAGAGAGAGCAAGTCGGGGAGGGACGAGGGAGAAGGACAGAGAAAATCTTAAACAGGTTCCCTGCTCAGTGGAGAGCCCAACATTGGGCTCAACTTCACAACTGTGAGATCATGACTTGAGCTGAAATAGAGAGTTGACGTTTAACTGACTGAGCCACCCAGGTATCCCTATACTTTCCTGTTATGACTGCCTTTGCTGCATTCCAAAGGTTTTGGACTGTCATGTTTTCATTTTCATTGGCTACCATGTATTTTTTTTTTTAATTCTTCTTTAATTTCCGGGTTAACCCATTCATTCTTTAGTAGGATGAACTTTCACCTCCGTGTATTTGTAGTCTTCTCAAATTTTTTCTTGCGGTTGACTTCGAGTTTCATAGCATTGTGGTCTGAAAATATGTATGGTATGATCTCAATCTTTTTGTACTGGTTGAAGCCTGATTTGTGTCCCAATATGTGGTCTATTCTGGAGAATGTTCCATGTGCATTCGAAAAGAATGTGGATTTTGCTACTTTAGGGTGAAATGCTCTGAATATATTCGTTAAGTCCATCTGGTCCACAATGTCTTCAAAGTTATTGTTTCATTGTTGATCTTCTGTTTAGATCATCTGTACATTGCTGTAAGTGGAGTGTCAAAGCCCCCTACTATAACTGTATTATTATCGAGTTGCTTTAGGTTTGTTGTTAATTGATTTACATATTTGGCTGCTTCTAAGCTGGGGACATAAATATTTATAACTGTTAGATCTTCTTGTTGAATAGATCCCTTTGTTATGATATAGTGGCCTTCATCTCTTATTACACTCTCTGGTTTAAAATCTAGTTTGTTTGCTAAAAGTATGGCTACTCCAGCTTTCTTTCGATGTCCATTAGCATGATAAAATGTTTTCCACCTGCTTATTTTGACCTGGAGGTGCCTTTGGGTCTAACATGAGTCTCTTAGAAGCAGCATACCAATAGGTCTTGTTTTTTTATCCATTCTGATACCCTATGTCTTTTGATTGGATCAGTTAGTCCATTTATATCCAGAGTAATTACTGATAGATATGAATTTAGTGCCATTGTATTTCCTGTAAAGTCACTGTTCCTGTAACTTGCCTCTGCTCCCTTCTAGTATTTGTTGATTTGGGTCTCTCTTTCCCACTCAAAGGGTCCCCTTTAATAATTCTTGGAAAGCTGGTTTTGTGTTCACATACTCCTTTAGTTTTTGCTGGTCTTGGAAACTCTTTATCTCTCTTTCTATTCTGAATGACATCTTTGCTGAATAAAGTATTCTTGGCTACACATTTTTCCCATTTAGCACATTGAATATATCATGCCACTCCCTTCTGGTCTGCCAAGTTTCTGTGGACATGTCTGCTGCTAACTTTATGTGTCTACCCTTGTAGGTTAAGGACATTTTGAATGTCTACTTTCAGAATTCTCTCTTTATCTTGTATTTTGCAAGTTTCCTTATGGTATGCCTTGGTATTGACCTATTTGTGTTGATTTTGAAGGGAGTTCTCTGTGCCTCTTGTACTTGAATACTTGTTTCCTTCCCTAGATTTGGGAAGTTTTTAGCTATAATTGTTCAAATAAATGTTCTGTCACCTTTTCCTGCAAGTCTTCTTCTGGGACTCCTATGAAATGGATATTATTGTGCTTTATGGAATCACTGAGCTCCTTAAGTCTATCTTCATGATCTAATAGTTATCTTTCCTTCTCCTTTTCAGCTTCATTATTTTCCATAATTTTAGCTTCTATATCATCTATTCGATCCTCTGCTTTTTCCATCCTCCAGTCAGTTTTGCACCTCAGTTATCACATTTTTTATTTGAGCCTGACTAGTTTTTAGGTCTTTTATCTCGGCAGTAAGTGTTTCTCTTTGCTTTGTTCAAGCCCAGCTTGTAATGACTGCTGTTCTAATTTCTTGCTCAGATATAGTCCTTATATTTGTTTTGAGCAAACCCCTGACTTGGTTTCTTTTCGCTCTTTCTTTGAGGGAGAATTCCTGTCTTGTCACTTTGTCTAGGTTTCGGTCTTTTGCATATTATGAAAGCTTATTATGTTTCCTGATTCTGAGAGTAATGCTATATCAAGAAGGGGTTATGCACTGCCCAGAGACTGGAGCTCCAGGAAGTGTTTCTGGGTATATGCTGTGTCCACTCTGCTACTGTGATTTGGCTGCTATTTTCCCCAGGTCAGTTCTCTGCAGAGTTCCTCCTTGCTTGCAGTGGGGAGTGTTTGGAAAAAAAGTTTGAAAAAAAGTTTGGAAAAAAAGTTTGAAAAAAAAAGTTCAGATCTAGAAAGAGAGAAAAGGAAAAGGTACAAAAAAATAAAACAACAACAAAAAACAAAAAACTATAACCCTGATTTGAAAGAAAAAGAAAAAAAGAAAGAAAAAATAAGAAATGGAAATGAAAAAACAAATGAACAAAATACTACAAATCTGATTTTAAAAAAAGAAAACAAAAAACACCTCGTCCTATTTCCACCAGAACTAAAACTGATGCTTTGGAGAGCTCTGTGGAGAGCTCTGTCTGTGATCAGTAGACTTGGTGCATGCAGGGCGCCTGTGCTTGTCCTTTGGGGAAGATGCCCAAGGTGCTGGCTCACAATCAGACCTGCCCTAGTAAAGAAGCCCCTGCAGGGCACAGGGGGCAGGGTTTGGTGTAAACAGCTCCAGCCTCCACCAAGGGCACTGGGTTGTTCACTGAGGCCAGACCACACTGGTGGGTAGGGGAAGAGGATATCACCCAGTTCCCTTGTCCCCAGAGAGGAGAGCTGGCCCCCACCACTGTTCGGGTAGCCCTCACATACAAGCGAACAATCCCCTCTTATGTCCCAGGCTACCATTAGATCCCTGCCCCCAGCCCTCTGTGCCCAGGTCATCCATGTACCTGGCACTACAGCTCTCCTCTGCTTTATCTCTGAATAAGATTCAAAACTCCAAATCTCAAAGGTCCCAGCAAAGCATGAACCCGCTCCTTTTCTCCAGAGGAGAGCATCACAGCAGTGCACCGAGCACTTTTCTGTCCCAGAAAAGCAATTGCACAGCCACGCAGATGCCTGGAGCTTATGGGGAAGCACAGTGAAAAGCTGCAACCACTTTATCTGCCCTCTGTGTGCGTTTCTGTCCTCTGCTGTTGAACAGCTGCTCAAAGGTGCCAGCCAGGTCTTTTGTCGTTGGTGATGCAATATATTCTCTTCCAAATGCACTTTAGGAAAGGGAGCATTTTGTCCCAGTGTGATCCAGGGGATCTCCACACCATGCTGTCCCCTATCTGCTCCTAGGCTTCCCCTTCTCTCCAGGAGCACAGCCATCTGCTGGGACCTACTCCAGTGAATGTCACAGACTTCCAAAAGCTCAGAATTTCAGCTCCACTGTTTGCAAAAACTTGTCATAGTCAGGTCCTCATGATTACCCTATCCATGGTTTAGGGGGAGGGTTTTGCTTGTACAAACCTGATGTGTTGCTCTCTCTCCCTCTCTTTCTCCTTTCCATGAAAAGGGCTCCCAACGCGCTTCAGTACTGTGGCTTTTCTCCCCACCATTCCCCTCTCTCCACCATGTACCTGCTATGCTCTATCCCTCAAATTATGCAGATTGTTCTCTTAATCCTCAGATCAATTTCCTAGGTCTTCAAAATGATTTGATGTTGATCGGCTGTGTTCCAGGGATGAGGCAACCCCAGGATTCCTCTACTACTCTGCCATCTTAACTCCTCCTCCTGTAAAAGCAGAGATCTTAATGGTTTTACTCACTACTACACCACCAACACTTAGAACAATGTCTGGCACATAGAAAATACCCAATAAAATACATAAATGCTGATACATAGGAGCACATGTACCCCAATGTTCATAGCAGCACTCTCCACAATAGCCAAANAATACACAACTGTGTATATAATTGTACAATATATATATATATGTTTGTGTCTTTGAACACATGTTAATTATAAAAAGTCTCAAGACTGAAAATAATTTAAATCCATCAGTGGAGAATTAAAGTATTTATGGAATATCCATACACTGGAACATATTGCAAACATTAGTAATGAAAATAAAGATCTATGTTTATTGATATAGAATAGTGATCACAATAAGTTAATGAATGTTAAAAGATTACATATTTTGTTTGATCCACTTGTAGTAAATATGCCTGTGTTTCTGACTGTATAGTTGCAGGTCTGATAATATATTTGTCAAAATATTAGCAATTGTTGTCTTTGAGTGATGATACATTTCACATACACTTTACCTTCTTTATGTGCATGTGTGTGTGTTTAGAGTATAGTGTGTGTTTTCTGCATAGTTTGGGTTTTCTTACAATAAATGTATATTTATAATCAGCTTTTATTTTGAAGGGGGTAAAACACAGGCGTTCTTCTCTGTGAATATACAACACAACTCTAAGCATCTTGTTTTAAAACAACTTACGCATGCCAAGCTAAGTGACTTTGATTTTTAGAAATAGAGAAATAGCAATGGAAATTTCTTAAACATATACCATTTTCTATTGGAAACTATATTGGCTTCAAAAATAAACAATGACTGGGTGGCTTTTGTTCATTGCCTTCTTCCTAATCTATTGTACTAAGGAGTTGAATGGAACATTTTATAATAATAAAGTATTTTTTTCCTCTCAATTTTGCTATATGACAGAATGAACTATGAGGACTTATCAACAATTTTGACTATGGGAAATAAGTTTGAGAATTCTGTACTCATGCACCAATAGGTGCAGAAAGCTGCTCCAGGGTGAAAGCATCCAAGGCTAGTCATCAAGTAAAATAAGGCATAGGGCAGAAAGCCACAGCAGGGGGAAGGTGCCCAGGGTTAGCAGGGCTAAAGCACCCAAGGTTAGCTAGTGAGAAGGGTGCCTTGTTAACCCTGAGCCTGCATGCTCCAACAATCTTAAACTTTGGAGATAAAGCTAATTAGGTGTATCGCCTACAAAAAAAACAAAAACAAACCACTTTCCATCTGGTGCCAATATATCATTGTGCTCTGATCACAACTTGACAGTCACTTGCCCCTTCAAACCCTTTGCTTCCTACACAAAACAAGTTAATGGCTACTATCTAATCGTTTTCTTCTTCATGTTCATCACCGTATGTAAAATCTTGAGAGCTCTCCTACAGAGAGTAAACCCATGTTCGGGGCTCTTGTCTCCTCCCAGACGGTAGCGTGTCTCGTTTTCATTCTGCGTCCGCTCTCTTTCTGGACAAAAGAGAACTCCAGACTTATAGTCTGTGACATTTGACTTTTCTTACTTGGTACAGATCACATATTTTCCCTCATACAATGTACCTAATATGCTCCAAATTACACGTTAGAGAAAATTATGTTTAGTCACTGGACTCTTTTCAGTCAGTTCTGTAGCCTCATCTTAACTCAGAGAGGTATTTATTTATTTATTTATTTATTTATTTATTTATTTATTTAAATTGTCAACCCAAATAAATGCACATCAGAATTCACCAAAAAGAAGGTAAAAGGTAATCAAAGACAACTTCTCCTCAAATATTCAGTAATAACCATGAAATACAGAAGCATTAAAAAAAAATCTCAGGAAATTCAAGTAAAACCATTCTTGTAAAAAGGCATTTGCACATATCCACTGTCATGTATGGAGTTGTCTGTCCATCATAGCTGAGAATCACAGCAGTTCCTATAAATCATACTGACACACTTCATTCTAGTCCAGCTTGCAAGATAGCTGCTTTCACGACATCCCCAAATCACCAAACGAGTATGTAGTCAATTTACTTTTCTGACAAAGAAAATAGAACAAAGAAAACTTGCAAGGATGAATTCATATGAGAATGAACGTGCTTAGAAGACCAAGAACAAAGAGATCCCTGTGATTCCTGTGGGCGCCATAATATGCCAAAATTGTTTTATGACACTTAGCCATAATTGCAGCTAACCACACTGTTGGGGCTCCTTTCTTGGCAGGATCAGAGCCCATGAATATGCGTGTGTATTTGCGTGTGTGTATAAATTAATTTCCTTGTGAAGATGTGATTGCTCCACCTGTTACAGTCTGTCTACATCTTAAATTTTCATCAAGTGTCACCAATTAGTTCACAAAACAGAAGTGAAGAGTGAAAATTGAGGTGCAAAATGTCTGGTTTATGGAAGAAATTAGTTATGTCCAGTGATTTCTGTGGCTGCTTTATATATTCTGTTATTAAATTGATTAAATAATTAAAGCTGCTACAAACATGTCAGATGGAATTTCACATCAAATTTCAACTGGTGCCTTGGAAATGTCATATATTTTCTAAAGCTGTGGGGTTCTTTACATTTCTAGAAAGTCACCAGAGGTTTTTTCCATGATATAAGAGATAGTTGTGGCAGGATGAAAGAGTTATCTCCCAGGAATTAGAAGTACTGGATTTTGTCATTTGTAAGCACTATGACCCTGAGCAAGTAACTCACCTCTCTGGGATCTTTTTGTCATATCTAAGAAATGGAAATAAGACTTGTTCTGCCTATCTCATAGGATTCTTTAAACATTAAGTAAAGTAAGCCATGTCATTTGAAATGCACTTTGAAAATTGTAAAGTACAAAATAAATTCAATAACATTATTATTTAAGAAAAGTCACTGTATCAGAAACTAGTTTGAAGTAATCATAAAAGAGCCATTCAGCACAATTGATATCACTCTGTGTCTATTCAACATCTACTCTTTGGCAAGCCCTTCAGGTGTTCAAAGATGACTAAAACACTGTCTTCCTTCAAGTTCACACTCTAGTAAAGACTACATAGCACAACTAAAACTATAAAAATACATAGCAAGATGTAAGTACTAAGTGATGGATATCAACAGATGGTTGATAGAAAGTAAAAGATTTCATCATGACCTTCCATGATAAGAGAAGTGCTGAGCCTTGATGGACAGAAGCTTTATTTTTTCCTTTTTTTTTTTTTTTAATGGCTTTTTAGGTTTGGATATGAAGATTTTAGACTGATAAGTAATCATACTCCTTTTTTACTCCAAGTTCAAAGCCAGTTGGTAAGTAGATGCTGTTATCGGAGAGATGCATATTTTTTTTTTGAATCGGCTTTATTGCAGATAAGATTAAATTATAAAATGCAGTTTAGTCTATTGCCACTATACAGTCCCTTAAGTAAACTTAGCACTCAGCTCGGGCAGACTTGGAAAATTGCAGACCTCCCTAGTAGTAGCAAGGCAGACAAGAACATGTACATCCTGAAAATAGACCACTCCACAAATGAGAGGAGCCCTAAAGGAGCAGAACTGAGCCTGCTTAGACCCTTTTCCAAAATTCCTCAATCAGGCAAGTCATACCTTCTTCCCTGAGGATGAATGAGTGAGACATACCAAAAGAGGCCATGAAGATTACTCTATAGAAATAAATCCTCTCATGGAAACAGGAGTCCAGACAAGTAGGTCTCCTTGTCTAGCTTAAGAGTGAGGTATAACTATGGCTTCATTTTTTTCAAATGAGTAGCCATGTAAATAACCAAACTTTTCATAGCTACTTTTTCATATACCAAATTTTCAATGTGTTTAAATTTTTTCATGTTTATTTCTTTTTGAGAGAGGGAGAGAGAGAGTTGCAGCAGGGAAGGGGCAGAGAGAGTAGGAACAAAGCTGTCAGCACAGAGCCAGACACGGGGCTCGAACTCATGAACAGCAAGACCATGACCTGAGCCAAAGTCGAACACTTAACTGACTGAGCCACCCAGGTACCCCCAAATTTTCTGTGTTTAGATGTATTGCACACCTCTCTTTTCTGCACCATTGATTTAATTTTACTTCATTTAAAATATATTTCTATCTGGAAAGATTAGATTCCCCATGTTATTATGTTATGCTTTGAAAAATAATTAGGAGTAACAGATGGAAACTGATTAGGGAAGCAATCCAGATGGGGAAGTAGCAAAGCAGGAACAAGAGGTGAGAATGGACATTACATACTCAGGGGAAAATGAATAAACCACAGCAGTTTGAGGAGGGTTTCTGCAAAAGAGTTGGAAACCATAAATTCAGAACAGTATTTGAAGTGTAACGTGACAGAATAAGTAACATTTCCCAATAAACATCGCAGGGTTTTGAATAGGGTATGAAGATGACCAAAAGGGTCTTTGTGATAGTTATTACTATATTATTGTTTCCTCAATCATTTAGAAATGAAAAAAGAGAACTCTGCTGATGAAAATAGTCTAAGAATAAGGAAATAAGGACAAGGATGACAGAACACATATGTTTCCTTGAGTGTTTAAACAGGACAGGGAATGTGGTTTCTCAGTTTCGTCTAGCCAATTATATAACTAAGGCATAAAGATACCTCAGTCCTGAATACCTTTATTAGCACACAGTCCTTATTGTAAGTTGTGTCCTTATAATTGTGGCATGCTTCCAGAAATGAGGCATGACTAATATAAGAGATAAGAATTTTAAAATATGATCGGCAGTAGGAATTTCATTGGAGGAAATTTTAAAGTAGAAAAAGTACTGTTAGGAATTCCCACTTTAACTCCCAAAACATGAGAAGAAACAATTCTTACTTTCGATGGAAATCATGTGTTATTAAGTTTTTTGCTTAAAATATTTGGGTACTACTTGACTGGGGCAAAAGCTGAGAAAACAGCATGGAGAAACTTTAGAACTGGGAGAAATTAAAAAAGCCTAATCACTAACTAACTTCAAAATCACCTTTGCTACACAAATGAGCTGAGGACCGAAAGAGGTTTTCACAAAAGAAACAGGATGAAATGGATTTTACTGAAGGGACTGAAGACTTTGAAACAGTGGGAACTAAGGAATCTTCTTTGGACTATCATATGAAGTTGATGTTGTGAAAGCAGATTTTAAGAAAAAATGATACTTACTAGGAAGCCCTTGTGGACCATTAGTGAGACTCCAGCTAGAAGCTGGCATAGAACCATCTAGAAAACTTCAAGAGACCTAAAAAACAGCTCCAGATTTATTTGACGATCAAGCTACAGTGATGACCACAGCAGTATTCCTATTGTGTTATAATTAAAATGTCCAAAACAAAAAGAGAAGTGGAATAAAGTATAGTTCTTTCTCAAGATGGAATTCATAACATTTTTTAAAATGATATAAAAAAGAAACACTTCTGAATGGTGCTAGGAGGATCTCTGTGGACCTTCTCCCACACGAAAATAACGCAACTGTAGAAAATTATATTTAAAAACAACAATTGAAAGTCTGTGAAAACTGTCCTCAAGGCAAATAGCAAATGGAGAAACATTTATCCAAGAAAACCTAATAAATCTTAGTAAGAACCGCTCAGTATGATGGAAGGCAGGTGCAGCCAAGAGAGAGCCCCTTCTTTCCCCAGCTCCCAGGGTACGGTGCTGGTTTCTTTCTGGAAGGGAGAGTCTGGCAGCATCTATCATCCCCATTCCCTGTCTCCTGATCTGTCTTTGCAGAAACTATTCCAAGCAAGAGCAGAAAAGAGGTCTGGAGCTCCCCTTCTCCACCGCACCCACTAGCAGAGCAGAAGCTGTATCACAGGCATGGCAGACAGAGAATACTCGGCCCCTGATCACCATCACCTCAGTTCTCTCAGGGGGGACATTCCACACCAGGAGGGAAGACATGAGGACACCAGGCACTACCACACATGCCCAGTGCCCACTCACAGAACATGCCTGCTTCTCTGAGAGAAGAGGGACACTGTCCCTGACCCCAACTGACGAACAGTAGTACAGACACTCTTCCTGGTGACAGAAGCAGGCCTTCAGGATGGAGAGCCCTACAGCTCTAAGAGGACTGACGTTATCTGCAACAGTAGAAGTGAGGTCAAGCCTAAGGGCAATATTGAAAACAATGGAAATCTCATGGTGTGCAATTAAGAGGAGGCTGGTAGATCCCTGACAGCCACAGGTAAAACACTAGGTGAACTCCGAGTTTAATGGAGAACCAGGGAAAGAAAAGGCTAAGTAGAGCTCTCCTGGGGCCAGAAAAGGCCTTGAGGGACTACCTGGGCAAAAGGGCCTAACTTTAATTGCATCAGACTACAAACAAGATGTGCCCCAAGGCATTGTCAAAAACAATAGCTCAATCAGCTCACAATTAAGAGAAGCTAACAGCGGAATGTGATAACTAATAGAGACAGACNAAACAGTCAGTGTCAAAGAGAGCCTGGCAAAACCACCGTCATCCTAGTGTGCCTTGCTAAGGCCCTCTAGAAATTCAACCTCCCTGGAAGCAATGAGTGCCTCTTCTCCCCCACCATTTCTCACCTGGCTGATTGAAACTCAGCTGTGAGGTATGGCAAGACACCATAGGTCAAGACTTTATAGGAAACTTGAACTGCACAGCACAGGTCAGAGGCTGCTGTTTCCTTAAAGACAGTGTTAATCTGTCTAGTCTCTAGTTCTAAAAGTCAGTGACCAATTTAAGTATCAGTAAGTTCATCATTAATAACAAAGACATTTTGATCTGGTAAGTCAACATGATGACAAGTAACCAGTGAAAACACTTGAAAGTGTTTTGGATGCACTGTTTGGTTTCTCAATACTATGTACTGAGTAATTCAAGATAGGATCCTAGTTCACTCCTGATCCTCCTTTCTCCCCAAGTACACACACAACCCATTACCCTCGGTCTCATCACCACCAAGGCGGGATGAGAAAGAGCCAAGCAAAATGATACAGCTCCTGCCAAAAGGGGTCAAAACAACACTCTAACCCCCACAGAGCCACCAAGAACAATAAAGAGAAAACTGACAGAGGCCCGGTCAATCAATCCATGTGGGAATGGTGGGTGAGGAATTCAGCATAACAAAGACATCCTTATGACTATCTCCTGCTAGTGAAGTTACCTGTCAACACCCTGTCCCCAGCCTAATAGAAACTGTAGATTTCAGCTTAACCCACCACTTGGAATTCTCTGGACACATGGTAGTCTCTCCTTTATGCTGCACACTAATACCTGCTTAGAAGACCCTCCCTCCCCCACCTGGCCAATTCCTGATTATCATTTGAACTCTATTAAAACATCACCTTCTCTATAACTTTTCCGTAATGACCCAAATCTGGTTTGAGGGTTCATCTCACTTATCCCCATGGCATCCAGAGCCTACTTCTAGTGCAGCCCTTATATGATAGCAGAAGTATCAGTTACTGATGTTTTTGACTAAAAAACTCATTAAAGGCTAGAATCGTTACTCATTAGTCCTCTTAGCTAGTACCTCATTAGTACCTCTTTGGCACAGTGCCAGGCAAAGATGGGCTCAGCAAATGTGTGGTGAGTGAGTGCAGTTTCAAGGGCACAAAATTGCTAAGAAGAAGCCAAGGCACCCCAAAAGTTGAGACCATGACCATAAATATAATTCCAGAACCCACTGCTGGTCATTCTAAACCTTCAAACATACTGTCTTCAGCAAGAGCAAGTGGACAGAGCTAAGCCTACAGGTCACAGGAGACTCTCTTTGTAGCCACTGGAGGCCGTCGAATAAACTAAAATAAAATAATGTGATAATATGTGATCATTCGCATTTAAACAAAAACATCTTGGATATTACACCTATTAACTCATGGAAATGGGTTAACAGTAGAATCTCAGGCACAAGAGCAGCCAGTGGGAGAAGACATTTTATCTATAAAAATCTTCCTCGAGGCCCTGCTCAAGTCTCCTCTTTAGGGTCACCAGCTAAAACATAAGGTGCTCTGTGTTTTAGAGAAGTGTGCCCCAAATATATAAATATATAAGTATACCCCAAATATTGCATGAGGCATGCATACACTTTAAGAAATTGTTGTTTATCTGAAATTCAAACTTAAGTGGGCATCCTGTATTTTCATGTGATAGAAAAAAAAAAAACTTTGGAAAGAACAGAGTGCTATAGAAATCCTCTGATTAATTTAAGCTTAACCCTTTACATCAAGAACTACTACTCCTTCATCTTCCTCTCAGATTAATTAAAAGGTAAAGAACATTTAAATTCTGCACCATGTTCATTCACCATTTCTGCCAAAACGCCATGATAGCCAAAGAGCTGAAAACACTAAGGTCCGTGGAGAGTGGGCCGCAGACAACTCCCAGCCTGATTACCAAGCCAACCGGCTCCTTAACACACTCTGTCACTCGTATTATGGTTGTTACTAGTCACAATAAAAATAATTATATTCTCATTAAATAAGACTATTTCTCATAATAGTCTAATTTGATCTCCAATAAGGACCTGATCCAGCAGTGCTTTGGAAAGCACAGTGCTGTTGATCTCAATGGCAGTCTACTTGGCACAAGGCACAGAGAATTATGTTTTCCTGTTCAGCATCACCACCACCTGTGACATTCCTAAGGCTTCTTCTTCATAAAAATTAAATATCCTGTTCTGACTGAAAATATTTCCATCCATAACGGTTACACATGGACACCAAGGAGGATTCAATTACCTCAACTTCCCCTAGTGAGGCTTTCTAGGTCTTTCTTTCATATATTTTGTATAAAACACACACATCTTGCTATTTTATCACCCTATTAAGATTAAAATCATGCCAGTATGACTATTCTCATCTTTATGAACTTTTTATCACTATAAATTTTTCAAAAGCCTAAATGCGGTGTGCAAAAAGACTGTCTTGAGTTTACCCTTCAAAGCCATCTTACCACGTTAAAAATAAAAAATCACTTCTGCCATTTAAAATTCAATGGTGGTGGTCGCATCTGGGTGGCTCAGTCAGTTAAGCATCGGACTTCGGCTCAGGTCGTGATCTCATGGTTTACGAGTTCGAACCCCACATCAGGTTCTGTGCTGATATCTCAGAGCCTGGAGCTTTCTTTGGATTCTGTGTCTTCCTTTCTCTCTGCCCCTTCCCCCATTCATACTCTGTTTTTCTCTCTCTCAAAAATAAAAGATTAAAAAAATAATAAATAAAATAAAATAAAATTTGATGGTGGAAGTGGAAACATTGCCAGCATCTTCATTCATATTTCCTCCTTTCACTCTCAGTTCTGCTAGTTATAATTTTAAACGTACTTTAAAAAAAGAACACCCCAACTGCACCCAACTGGAGGACCAAATCCTAATATATGTCCAGGTGTATCTAGCATTGTTTCCAAATCACCATGGTAACCCCTAATTAGGAGAAAGAACTGTAACTCAGAGGCTGAGCTCACACAATTCATTTTCTTTCTAAAGTGTACCTAGTGTTCATCATTTGATTTTGTTGAGACACCGTTTCTTCATGTAACAAGAGTGAATTTGAATGTGGTCTAGCCCTGTCTCTTCCAAATTCAGGTGCTGCCCTTTGCATAACCTCGACATACTTCCATGTTTGCCTTCTTTCAGGGCCACTGAAAATGGGAATGTTTGGATAGGACTCAGCTATGCCCAGACACAGTTGAGTGCCACTTCTGCTGTTCAACTCAGGATGAATGACATGCACTAGACTGGAATGTCCTTCCCAGAGAGTGAGGAATATGGCTAATGGGACTCGCTAGAGTGTCACATACTCAGATAGCAATACCATTGCCTCGAATCCCACACAACTACCTGATGTTAGCAGTAGGTGGGAATGAAACAATTCTTCACAGTGAAACTGATCCTCTCCATGGGATCTGCCCAGATCTTTTCTCCTGATCTCAGTCCCCAGATACCTCCTCCAAGTGCATATGTTATCCCATTCTAGATGAGAATGGTCTTCCCACTTCTACTTGTTCTCAACTGTGGCTTGCACATTAAATAAATGCACACAGTTTTGTTTGTTTAGTTTAGGTACTGATGCCCATTGAGCACTCTGAGAGATGCTGGCTCAACCAGCCTAGGGCAATGTCCAGGAATAGGCATTTTAATAGTTCCCTTGGATAATTCTAATGTTCAGCCAGGGTTCAGAGCACTGCCTTTCTTGCCTTTTCACTTATTATTCTGGCATAAACTATATGTCAAGCTTCCTTCAGGGTCTTCCCTTTGGAATCTCAAGATGGTTTTCTTAGCTTGTGTAGAACTTGGCTCTTGAAAACAGAAAGCTTTGACTTTTAAGGCTGCTGTTTCTCATGTAGACTTCAAGGGCCTGTCTTGGAAGTCACAAACAAAAGAGTGGCTGTTTTCCTCTCTCTGTCTTCCCACTACCACAATCCCAATCTCCTGAAGGAGGACAGTTCTGACTGATCAGGAAATGGGTATATACTATGAAGAACAAAAAAAAAAAAAAAAACACCAAAGTGAGCATGTACAGATACGATCACACCATGTTTACTCCCTAAACTTTCCTTTCCCTTAAGCACCCTTCCGTTGAGAGAAGACTCCCTTTTTGACTTTGTTCCCAATAATCATTAAAAGGTTAGGAGGGTGCTGGTGTTTCTTTCCAAAGGACAAGTGAAATGATTATATAGGAACCTTGAGGTTCTCAGCCCCAGACTGAGACTACAAGGATCCCTGAGAAAGAAAACAGAGACAGTTTTACTAGCATATAAGTGAGCCTAACATGTAAGTGATCTTACTTATCTATGCAGTGACCCATGGTGAGCACAGTCACTAAGAGGACCCTGTCTCACATATGGATCTATCCAAAATGTCCTGCCTCACAAGCTTAGTGTTCATAATCAGGCCACTCCTCCCACTATATGTGACTTGAATGACTCTGTGTCCTCAACTTGTTACCTGGAGAATGTCTTCCCATAATAAGCCCAAAAATCTTTTGAACTCACTCTTTCTAAGAGACATGACTTCAGAGAAGAAATGAAAAATGTGCTTTCTATTTCACTCACCACTGCTATTGCTGTTGCCCTATGACATCGCAGTGAAGAATAGGTGGTCCATAAACCTGTTGCAGGGACCAAGGCACACACCACTGTCACAGGCATGAAAGTGTTTGCTCAGGCTGTGGGAAGAAGAAAATAATGTATTTGACAACTACCATACCATAAAAGCAAATGCTGGAAGCTGCCCTCCACTCATGCAACTTCTGCCCACCCCCAACCAGCTCCCAATGAACCATGAAGAGCTTAACATGTAGCAGTGTTACAAACTGGTAGTAGTGACATTGTCCTCTCAACTGAGATACACAGGAAGCCATTTTCCTCAGAATACACCCACAGATCAAGATACCCAGTAAAAAGGGGTTTTGAGCTCCAGTCACATCCATGTCCAGGCCAGCCTCTCTAAAACCTCAGAGAGGGAACATTGTTATTCTTGAAGCTAAGGGGTCAGCCATGGGTTCTCTAGAACCACTCGGTAGGGCTGGATCCACGCCATGCTCCTTTGATATTAAGGCTCAAACACAGAAGTTGCTTCTTCCACAATTGGTATCCAAGGATGGAAAGAATAAGGCTTCTGGAGAGTCAGTGATAGCATTCACTCCCAATCTGCCTTCAGAGACCCTGCTTCTCCATGTCCCCACCCCAAATCTGTACCTGGCCAATGTCTCCAACCCCAGCCACCATAACGGCTAGGAGACTTCCCCTTCCCTCCATCCAGTAACAGACTCAACTCAGAATGACAAAAATTTGTAATTTTGCTGCTTTGTTTCCAAGCACCCAACAGATAATCACATGATAGCCTGAGGTTGACTATTTTCCCAAGACCCAGATTAGTAAGTCTTACCCATTATCACCTTATTACATGGCACAAGAGTGACAGAATAGAAAGCAAATGAAAATACTGATTTAGGTCAATCCATTAAGTTATAGATGAGGAAACTGAAGTCCTAGGGATTTTGTGAGAGTGAATGTAAATTCACTAGACTAAGCCTGCATTTCTCACCCAAAAATAAAGCTGTCTGTTGATGAGAAAACTCTTTAAAATTGCATACTCTCTTATTGTGGAATATATTCACACCTACAAAATACCTTATTGCTATAAGCAAATTACACTGGGGTAATAATATACTGGTAGAATATTCACCACTGAAAATTTTACACACATCCAAATATGATTAACAAATATTATTTGTACCGTTATCAACCATACGCTGGCCAGATAATACACTGAGTTTATTTTCTTTCTTGAGTTTTTCTTTTTACCCTCCTATGGGTCAATGGGAAACTGCAAGCCTTAATTTAGACTCCCCGTTACTTTGGCCATACATGCCTCTACTTCATATCATCTCAATGTAGTCTATTTAATTGTAAATTACGAGTCCTATGAAGAGAGCTTTATTGCATTTCCCATTTGCGGTTGTTTACACTTTGCTATCAATATTTTCCCACCAATATGCAATTCAGAGGCTGTTACGCTGACACTAATGCTAATGGGTTATATTATGCTTCTGTTCCACTACAGTGCACGTTTTTTAAAAAACATAAAGAGCCCATTTTGCAGATGTTCATATAGCCTCACAGCACAGACTTGCTCATATACTGCACTGAAAATAGGCCTAGACGTCCTACCTCCCCCAACCAGCTGCAATTCAGAAATTTCAGAAATATCTAAATTAATTGAGTCCTGAGTCTTTCACTGCACATTCATAGTCCAAATGAAGGACAAGCATCGATAGCCCTGTCGATGCAAATGAAAAGCGTGCTTATAGCAACATCAAACCAAGCAGCAAAAGCAAAAGAGCAGATGTCTCCAGAAAGAACGAGCCCCAAGATTGCCATTACTGAACTGTCCACTGCCGTGATGTCGGGACCGATCACAAAAAGAGTTGTAGAGAGTCCAAGCCACAGGGGCCGCACATCTGTCCCAGCAGCATAACTCAACTGAAGACCTAGATGGGAGCATGACAGCTTGCTTCTAAAGGGAGAAGAATCCTTAGTGAAGGCAGAACAAACTTAATCTCCCCAGAGTTCAGCAGGAAGGCTAGAGAACACTACTTATTGATCTCATCCCACAACAAGGCACTTGTATTTTATCACCAGTAAATAGCCCTTGTGAGTCTTTTCAGGGACTCGAGGCAGCTAAGATAAGAACACATTTTTTTCACTGGTCCTTTTCTTTAAAAATAACTTGTAGGTTAAACACACACACACACACACACACATACACACACACACACACACACACACACACACACACACACACTAGAAAAGCCATGGAAGAAGGAAGTCCCAGCAGCCAGGTATAGAACTAGCAAGTCTACCTACCGCTGCTGAACTTTGTCCTGGATATTGATTGAATGGAGGACCTAAGGTGAGCTTCTTCATCTCTCCCTGTCACCAGTGGAAAGACCAGCATGGTAAAGCTGCCAACCGTACCTCATGGGGATTCCACAAAGCTTGTAATGAACAGAAATGGGCTTCAAATGAGAAGATTGTGTTGAAATGCTTGGGAACAACATGACAAATTAATAATAAACAGAAGAGAATCGAGAGCACTGAAGAGGCTATGGAGACATGGTCATTCTGATTATGCCTCCCGAAAATGACACTTCAGTGCCAATTTTGAGTGACTGAGCTAGAGTCCAAAAGCCCACAAGCATTAGCTTATTGCCAGTTTTCATCTGCTTTTGTGTTAGAGCTTAATGCATTTTTACAATCACACTCACAGCCTTGTCTTTTTTTCTGTTATTCTTTTCTTTTTCACCTCCTCCCCTCCCCTTTACAGTGCTTTCCATGTTGTGGTGACTAATTGTAAAGCTCACACATATATCCAAAACAGAACAAGCATAAAGAAAGAGTCTAGCATCAAATGACATTTTACCATTTTGTCAGCTTGAAATAATTAAAGCAGTATCACAATGACTAATAGTCATTGCTTTCATCATTTGTTTATCTGGAATTATGCAAATGATAGAAGCAAAGCGGCCAGCTGAAATCCTATCTCCCACTCCCTCCCCTGTACCCAACCCCCAAACTTTCCTGCTTTGAAAATAGCTCCATTTAGGATTGTAAGGTGACAGTGAGCCAGACAAAGCTAACATGTAGCATAAGAGGAGCACAAAGAACTCCTACATGTTAGGATTTTTTTCTTCCTCTTCTTTTTCTAGGACCATAAAGTAAGAGTAGATCCAGGTTCCATAGAACCTACAGTTTATACAGTTTGGAGGCCCTCTTTGAGAATGAAAATATATAAAGTGTTTCAAAAATATATATTCGTGGCCTCACGATTCATGAGTTTCAGCCCTGCATCAGGCTCCGCCCTGGTAGTATAGAGCCTGCTTAGTATTCTGTCTCTGCCTGCCTTTCTCTTTCTCTCTCTCAAAATTACATACATACATACATACACACATACACACACATATATATCCATGTCAACATATTCCTCTCAGAAATTTGGAGGGGGCCCAGATGAAGGAGGAGTCCTGATGCTTAAAATAAATCTGCTTCCAGCCCTATGTAACAGGGTTGGCCCACTGGATTTTCCATGTCTCCCTCTCTCTCACACAGCCCATGAGCCTACTTACCATGAAGCTCTCACACTGTTTCCCCAAGGTCCTTTCCCTTCTACCACGTTTTTCTGGAGCCTGGGCCACAGATTGATTCTGCAGCTGTGTCCAAGCGCACCCTATCTGTTAGATAAAGCCCAATAGGGACCAGCCCTCTTTCCAGAAACTTCCCAGAAATGACCTTAAAGGGGAAAAAAAGACCAAGGACTATGCAATTACTTCCTTGATGTGAATTTTCAAGCTATACTTACTTTTATGCTCCAAATTCAGAGGAGAGAAAATCAGAGATCAGCCTGTGCCGGTGACAATTAAATAAACCTGTCAGTTCCATCACGAGCTATTCATGTGTATTCCTAAGAAAAATTTGACCAAGGACCTGCCAAATTCTAATTTTAATTACAGTGAGGAGTGAATTAACAACTTGAGCTGCCAGCACATACAGCCCCGAGAAGCCAGTTTGCTCCCCTTGCAGTCAGCAACATCACCTGTCTCCAGTGCTTGCTATCTCTCTGCATATAGAACAGCCACCCAGGGAAAAGCTGAGGGGGAGGTGAAAGCAGATGCAGCTGTTGTCAAAAAAAGGGATGCGCAGCTTTGCAGTCCCGGCAGCATACCTAGCCCAGGGCAGAGCAGGACAGTAACTCACTTAAATGCTCCACAGAGAACCCAGCACACTCTTTATAGCACCAGTCAGGAAATGGTCAGACTTCCGGATGCAACCAGACACCAAACGGCCCCTGCTCTGGCCCTTCTGAATCAGCATCCCCACCGCAAGTTCAGCATCAACACTGTGATGTCCATATAGTCTCGGTCCATCTTGACATTCAACCAACAGATGGAAAAATCAGACTGGAAAACTTGTTGCAGTGCTTAACATTCTAGCCCAAGCATCCTATAATAAGACTTCTTGTGGGATAATGAGATCATCTCCGCAGCACCCCGCCCCCTCTTCCAAGCCTGCTCTTCTTGTGATCTCTCACTCTTCTACCCACGACGGCAAAGCCCAACCCCTATCAGCCCCTCCCTCTCTTACTCCCCACATCCAAATTGTTGTCAAAGCCTGTCACTTCCCTCTCTGAGAGATCCCTTGAATCTGTCTCTTGCCCGTCTCACTGCTTCTGCTTTCATTAGAACACATATTAATTTTTCTCTGATTGTAGCATTAGCCTCCTACCGGTTTACCAATTTTCAAACTCTTGGTTCTCTAATGTGTCTTCAAATTGTCAATAGCTATTTTCTGAAGCACAGATCTGTGTGCTTTACTCGATATGGATATTTATAAAAACTTTCAGTGGCTTCTCACCACCTAAAAATAAAAATCCACCGTTTGTCATGGCTGTGATCTACCTCTGCAGACTCAACCTTATTCCACTGTCTCCCATGTCCTCTCTGCTTGGGCCACATGAGGTTCTCTCTGTTCTCTCTTTTCTTTCCCCCTCCATGCCTTTGCAGTCTCTCTGCTTGGCAAATCTCTCCTCCGTATCAAGACCCAACTTCAAGGTAGCTTCTTCTGAGACTCCATCAGACCCACCCTCCTCCTAGACAAGTTAATATGTCCTCTCTCTAGCTGCTCATATGGTATCTATCAGTCTACCTTAAAAGATAATTATCTGCACTCATGCCCACGGGGGACAGGTTCTAATAATCTCTGTGTCCCCACCACCCAGCACAGAGCTGGCATGTGAGAGCACTCCATAAATATTTATTGAAATAAATAATCTCCCCAAACACCAACAATGGATGCGTAGAGCAGATTTAGAGCTGAGGATTGTGCTAATTTTTTGACACTGCTCTTGGAGTGTTAGAGTGTCGTACAGGAGTACTGGAAGGAGGTCAGAGTCATTCACGTCAAAAGAACTTTACTAATCAGGAAAGGTTTGGGTACTGGAAACAGGAACTGCTTGTACCTTGATGCTGTGATCCTTCCCCCTCTCCTTCCCCTCCTTCCCCTTCCCTTCAAAATCCTGTACGCAAATGGGTCTGACTTGCTTTTCTGGTCTGCTTACTGTCGGACACCAAAGTTCTCCCAAAGCAATGCCCCTTGAAAGATGGAGAGTACCAGAATGTCTCAAAATCCATATGCTCTTCATGCTCTCAAAGTCCTTCTTGGCTATGAAACCCCAGGTCTTTTCTTCAAGTGAATCGCCAGCGCTGCCCCAGTCAGCCAGCCAGCCTCCCCGGTCTCCAGCAGCAGGCAAACCAGCAGGCTCGCCGCATTTCCTGCTTGGGTTAAGCAACCCAAGTTAGCTGCAGGCTGCCACCTCTGAAAGCTACAACAGAATACTTGCCCAGAGAGAATTCGTACTGTTAAAATACTCTTCACTGAGACGTTCCTAGTCCATTGCAACATCACGTGAGGTAGGAATAAAAAGATTTGAATTTTTAAGAAATCATCACCTGCAAATAAGCTCTATAGTAGCTTATATTCCTGTTCCCTATCATTCATTACTCCATTCCCGGTGAGAGGATTACCCATTCTCGCCCACTGCTACATGACTTCCTATGCATCCCTGTAGGTGAAGTTTATTTCCCCACCTCACTTTGGCTAATGATACATGAGCGTATATGTCAGATGACAGTTCAGAACAGAAGCGTTAAGAGCCCATATATATCTCCACCAGTTCTTCTGCCTTTTACCCTTTACCACAAAAAAATAAATAAATAAAACCAAAAAATAAATAAAAAAATCGTGAGGCTCCTCCCTAAACTGGGACCCTAGAATGATGAGAACATGTGGCATAGAGCCTGGCAAATCCCAGAAGTTGGATTCCCTGGCAAACCAACCAGCAGTCAATGCATAACTGATACTTTGGAGCCATTTATAACTATAGTGCAGTTGATAGACACAACAGATCAAAACAGATCAAAACATCAAAAAGAAAAATGCTTCTTATATAAAAGCTCATATGAATCAATTAGAAAAAAAAAAACCCGCCAAATCCCCAAAAGATCAATGGGTAAAGGAGATAGACAGTATGGCTATTAATTTAAAATTTGGAGACACCTGGGGGGCTCAGTTGGTTGAGTGTCTGACACTTGGTTTTAGCTCAGGTCATGATTCCAGGGTCATGGGGTTGGGTCCCGCATCAGGCTCTACTCTGAGTGTGGACCCTGCTTGAGATTCTCTCTCTCCTTTTGCCCCTCTCCCCACTTGCTCTCTAAAATCAAAAAATGACAAAATAAAAATTAAAGTAACAATAGGATTCTTTTGTAAGTTTAAAATATATATAAGGGATAGAGTAACAAACATAATAAAGCACTGCAGTGGGGAGAAAACAATTGGCAACATATACAAAAAGCCCTAAATTCTTATTCTGCCATACTGCTTTTGAACATGGCATCTTCGGCTTATAAAAGCCTGCCTTGAGTACATTAAGGTTCTGATTTCCCTTTTTCTTCACTAGCAATTGATATTACCTAGTTGTGTCATTTTTGCTCAGCAGTATTAAGTTGCTTGTAGTCACATATTCATTTGCTTTTTTCTGATTAATAGCGAGATTGAGAATCTTTCATACACTTACTAGCCGTGTCCTTTGTCCACTTCTCCATTGCACTTCTTGAGCTTTTCTTGTTACTTTACAAATACTTTTGTTACCTAATTGTTAACCTTGCCATATTCTTTGATAGAAAACTTATATTTTCATTTAGATAAATCTAATAATATTACCCCCACTGGTTTTTGTTTGTTTCTGTGGCCTCATAATGCACATCCTTCTACATCCCAAAGCCACAGAGATATGCTCTGACATTTTTTTTCCATTTGGTTTTTCAACTGTTTGGAGACTTTATTCCAAGTAATCTATCCTTTCTCTTTTTATACTTTAACATTTATCAAGTTACTATTGGCCCATTTATTGGGTTCAATACCAGTACCATACTGCTATTTTAACTATGGCTTTGTATTATGTCTTAAAGTTGCAGGGCAGGGATGCCTGGGTGCCACAATCAGTTAAGCATCCAACTCCTGATCTAAGCTCAGGTCATGATCTCACAGTTCGAGAGTTCGAGCCCTGCATAACACTCTGCATTGTTGGTGCAGAGCCTGCTTGGGATTCTGTCTCTCCTTTTCTCTCTGCCCCTCCCCTGCTTGTGTTCCCTTTCTCTCTCTCAAAATAAATGAATAAGCTTAAAAAAAGTTTTTTAAAGTACCAAGGCAATCTTGCATCTCTGTTTTTCAATAATATCTTAGCATTGTATTTATAGAGTAATCTAAAGTAAAACTTAAATCTTTAAAATAATGATTTGCTCCAGTATGGGTATATCATTCTATTTATTAGTATTTTGTGTCCTTTCATAGAAAGGTTTTTGTACATACTTTATTAGGCGATCTACTAAGTATTTTGTAGTTTTCGTTGTATTGAAAGCGGTATTACATTTTTAATTGGTCTTTATTGGTATAGGGAGATACTAATAAATTTTGTATCCAGCAACCTTACTGAACTCTGTTGGGTTGTGTATGAAGTAGTTTTTTCCGCCTACTCATATGAAAGTGTCCCTTACTTTTTCTTTACTTCTTATAATATCCAGGACTTGTATAGCCCTATATTAACAGTAGCCGTCAAAGTGGTCATCCTTGCCTTTTCCCCAACACTAAAAGGAATGTATCCAAAGTTTCTCTGTTAAATAAGCAAGTTCTTGGTAAAGAGGTTTTATCATCTAGAAGTTTTCTTCTAATTTTATTTTTCCAAAAAGTATATACACTAGGGAAATCCTGCATAGACACACAAGCAAATATGAGAAAGTTTATCACCATTGCCTGAGTGTTAGGAAAGTAGTGAAGGTGACCCAGGTTTTCATCACTGTAGAAATGGATAAGTATATAAGGTTTAAGGCATTTGGGAAAAAAAAGAAAATGAAAAATTTACCCGTTACCATTTTTAGTGGTCTTTATTTCTTTTTCTATCTGGAGTCATTTTCCTTCTGCCTGAAGAACTTGCTTTAACATTCCACTTAGTTCAGACCAGCTGATAATAAATTTTTTCAGCTTTTGTATGTCTGAAATAGTCTTTACCTTTCCTTTGTTTTTAAAAGACATATTTGCTGGGTATAGAGTTCTAAGTGGACTTTTTTTTTTTTTGTTCAGTACTTTAAAGTTGTTACTCACACTGTTTCCAAAGAGAAATCTGCTGTCATCTCTATCTTTGTTCTTCTGTCTATATGTGACATTTTCTCTGGCTGCTCTTAATATTTCCTATTTCACACTGGTTTTGAGCAATTCAGTTGTGGTATGCTTCTCTTCCTTTTGTTGGGGTTCTTTGAGATTCTGAGATCTGTAAGGTTTTAGGCTGTATCAACTTTGGAAGTTTTCAGCCTTTCTTTCTTCAAATATTTCTTCTGTTTTCCCCACTACTTTAGAGACTCCAATTACAAGTATATTAGGCTTCTTGAAGTTGTCTCGCACGTAACGGACTATTTTCTGCTTTATCCTGTTTTTCTCAGTGTGCTTCCTTTTGGAGAGTAGCAATGCCTTCGAATTTATTAATTTTTTTCCTCTGCAATGTCTCATCTGCTGTTAATCCCATAAAGTGAATTTTTCATCTCACACATTTTAGTTGTAATCCCTGAAATTTTGGTTTGGTCCTCTTTTATATATATCGCCTATGTTTCTGCTTAAATTTTTGAATATATAATATAGCTTTAGTTCCTGCTTTGAAGCCCTTGTCTGGAAATGTTAACCTCTGTGTCAGGTCTTGTTCTGTTTCATTTCATAGGTTATGGATCACATTGTCCTGCTTCATCGCACACCTGGTAATTTTGATTTGATGCCAGGTATCCAATTTTATTTGTTGTGTACTGGAGATGTTTGTATTCCTATAATTGCTGACCTTTGCTCTCAAATGCAGTTATTTGTGAACACTTTGATTATTTGCAGGTCTTGCTTTTAAATTTTGTTAGGCAGAGCTGGGGCAGTGATTGTTCCAATGCTCATTATTCCCCACTACTGAGGCAAAACTCTTCTGAGTACTCTACCCAATGTTCCATGAACTATGAGGTTTTCTAGACCGGGTGGTGGGAACAGACACCATTCCTGGCCCTCTGTGAGTACACAGCACAGTTCCCTGTAGTTCTTTCTAATGGTTGTTTCCCTGACTTCACACACACACATGCACTGATCAGGATTCTACTGAATATTCAAGGGGCACCCTCTGTAGATCTCCTGGGTTCTGTTTCTGTGCAGCTTGCTCCTCTCTAGGACTCTGTCTTGCAAACTCAGTCTGATCTCCCAAGATTATCAATCCCATCTGTTCAACCCCAAAGTCTTCCAGGGTATACCTGGTCTCCCCCACCATTGCATCATGGCTTCTCAAGGGAAGTCACAGGGATCATCTAGTTCGTTTTCTATTTCACAGGGATCATTCTTTTTTATTGTATGATGTTCAGTGTCTTGAATACCATTGGTTGAGAAATTTTGTCTGGTGTTTGTTTGTTTGTTTGTTTAAGGGTGTTATTCCTTTACTCCATCTTGGGCAGAAATTACTAATGTAAAATTTTAAGCATACAAAATATTATGCACTTTTCAAAGATAAAAATAGGGGCACTGGGTACCTCAGCCAGTTAAGCATCCGACTTCAGCTCAGGTCATGATCTCATGGTCTGTGAGTTCGGGCCCCACGTTGGGCTCTGTCCTGACAGCTCAGAGCCTGGTGCCTGTTTCAGATTCTGTGTCTCCCTCTCTCTCTGCTCTTCCCTTGCTCATGTTCTGTCTCTCTCAAAAATAAATAAACATTTAAAAATTTTTAAAAATATATACATTTACAGACAATGATGGAATGGCTTATATTAAATACTTACAAGTAGATGTTGGAAAAACAAGGAAGACTGGAGATGGTACATGAAGGGAAGTACAAATCAATTAAATGAGTAAAGTTCTTACCTGGTGATGATCACTTGCCCTAATTCCAGGAATATGATCAACTCTATGATGGTTCCTGAGGTCCAATTTTTTTTTAAGGAGTTAAGTAATTAGCTCAGGTAACTGGGAAAACAACAGAAACAACTGTAAGAAAGTATAAGTCAAAGAAAAATTAAAAGTAGATATAAACAATCTGAAAGGAATCTCTCCTAGCTTAGGGATCTAGAACAGAGGATTTATAGGTAAGTTCTATCATATTTTCAAAGGAACAAAACTCTACCAATTTATTTTATGATGACAGAATAACCTTAATATAGTGCTGAAAACCATAGCCCTAAAAACATAATTCTCAGTTAACTTTCTATCTATCTATGTACCTATCTATCTATTATCTATTTATTTATTAGTAGGCTACATACCCAGTGAGGAGCCCAATATGGGGCTTGAACACATGACCCTGAGATCAGGATCTAAGCTGAAAGCAAGTGTTAGATGCTTAACCAATGAGCCACTCAGACACCTCACAGGTTAATTTTATTTTTTTTAAGTAGATTTTAAAATCTTTATATATAACAAATATGCTATATTTGTTATAACAAATAACTATTTGTTATATATACTGTATACATACACATATATGTATGTTCGTTACTATTTGTTATATATACATCTGTATGTATATATAACGAGTTTAATCTGACAAGGTTTTAGGAAATAATTATATATCATACCTAAGAGAGATTTAATCTTAGGAATATAATAATGATTCAACATTAAAAATCTTAAAAGGTAAAAGAAAAAAAATTGTGTCTTTGTTACTTCAATATCTATTCTAAGTAAATAATAGACAATTCACAAGCTTTATTCACAACAGTGCTCATAGTGACATATGTCACAGCAAAAATTAGAACCAATTTAAATGTTCAACTATAGCTCTGATTAAGCAAATTATGGTATAATCACTCAATTGAATATAAATAGTCATATGTTTACAAAGAAGTACATAGAAAATGCTATGATAAATAGAGTTGTGACATTAGATTTCAAAACTCAGACCTCACTGAGGTCTACTATGATCACTGTTTAATCTTGGAACTTACTCCTATCCTCCAAACACACCCCTGGCATTTCCTATCTCCTTACCCAGCTCCATTTTTTCTCTTCTGTGGAAAACTCATCAACTTCTAACAAATGGGATTATTTACATGTTTACATTTACTATTTATTAGAAATGCATTCTCCTATCTTTTCTCATTACAATATCATCTCAACAAGGAAAAATACTTTGGTTTGCTGATGTATCTCAGGTGCCTAGAAGTACTAACAAGTTTACATAGTTCAAATGAATAAATGAATGAATGAATTCAACATTAAGGATTTTGATTATTTGCAGTGACCTCAAATTCTATGAATTATGAAAATATGTAATTGTGTCGAGGCATGAATTTAATTTACAGGCATATGAAACAAATGTACAGGAAGTACCTCTCATCTGAGCTCAGCATGGCTTAGTTGCTCTCCGTATACTTTATGGAGAAAATTACATGCTACACAACAGCATACCATTCAGTGATAAAAAGGAACAAACTACTGATACATGTAACGACATGGATGAGTCTCAAATGCATTAGGCTGAATCAAAGAAACCAGACCAAAAAACAGCACATTTCTAGAAAATGTACACAAGGGTAGAAGATAAATCAGTGGTTGCCTGGGGAGGGATGATTGTGGCAGGACACAATAAAACCTTTGGGGGTGATAGAAATGTTCAGTATCTTGTTTGTGGTGGTACTTTTCGTGTGTGTGTGTGTGTGTGTGTGTGTGTGTGTATCTGTCAAAGCTTATCAAATTGTCTACTTGATGTGTGAGAAATTCATTGTACAAAATTACACCTCAACATACCTTTAAAAAAGAAAGGTAAAAATATATGCTCGAATGGTAGTAATGAATTTAAACATTATCAAAGCTTTCAATATGAATCTCTGATAGATTTCAAGGATATCCAACAATGCTAAGTAAAAACCATCAGGATATAAATCATATACACTATGCAACATAAACAGGAAAAAATTAGAAGAAAATATTCCAAAATGGCGATTTATTGCCTTCTTTTCACTTATATGAGGTTTTCAAACTTCCCCTAATGAACATGGATTACTTTTGCAACAGAAAAAAAATACATATTTTACAATCTATTTAATTACTCTTGTACTTAAGCATCATTTCTGACCCATCTTTCTGACCCATGTCTCCACAGTATTAATCATCCTTGAAATACTGCTTTCATTTGCCTGCTCAAGAACGTACTAGTGCTGATAACTGTATAGATTTTAAATGTTCTTACCACCAGAAAAAAAGGTAATTATATGGGGTGATGGATGTGCTTTCTATCCTTATTATAGTAATCAGTTTGCAACATGTACGTGTATCAAATCATCACATTATACACCTTAAACATACACAATATTATGTCTATTATAACTCAGTAGAGCCAAAGGGGTGAGGAAATGACCTACGGTAGCTTTCTATTGGTCAGCATATCAAATCCAGTTCATTCTGCTGTAACAGACCTATCAGAACTTGATTCCAATAGGTTTTCTAAGTCTCGGGTTTTGAAGTAAACAGGACCATAGGGTGTTTGTATTCTACAAATTAAACTTAATTTAAAAAATTTTTAAACCCCATATACATAAACAGGTTGTCTACAAGCATAACAGTTCTAACCATGCATTAGAACTGAATTTTTTTACCATATAATTCAGGACATTGTTGTCTTTTTGCTAGCTTTCACTATTTTTTTCCCCTCACAGTATTCTTTAAGGTAAGAAATATTTGGCAGCTATATATATATTTTTTAATGTTTTATTTATTTTTGAGAGAGAGATAGGGACAGTGTGAGCAGGGGAGGGTCAGAGAGAGAGGGAGATACAGAATCTGAAGACAGGCTCCAGGCTCTGAGCTAGCTCTCAACACAGAGCCCAATGCGGGACTCGAGGCCACGAACCGTGGCATCATGACCTGAGCCGAAGTCAGACGCTTAACCAACTGAGCCACCCAGGTGCCCCGGCAGCTATACCTTAAAAGGGTTTTTACTAATCATATGTTTAAATATACTTTTAAACAATATTTATGTTTGAAGCTTCTTATGAACAAAAGAAAGGAAAGATATGATTAAGGTCAGAAATTCCCTCTTACAAATAAAAGACCTATTTTTGGATGAGATGGTGAATACCATGACCTCTAGAGTAATGTATCCATTAGAGCTCTCAAATATCCAAGGAAATAACTTCCTTTCAAATGTCACCATATGATGCTCTAAGTATTTAGAGTTTGTCTCACAGTGAAAAAAATCATCTTAATAAAGCAATTAAAATATAAACACTGCTACAGAAAAAGAACTCCCTGGGAAGTCTTTTTTTTTTTTTTTTTAAAAAAA
>NW_027531999.1:1906338-2012214 GCF_008692635.1 Crocuta crocuta
TCTTGGACACGATGTTCTGCTACAGGAAAACATTTCTTAAAATATGGAAATTTTTTCAGCAAAGAAGTTGCTGCTTCAGATCTGTTAAAACTGGCCAGTCTGTTTATCCCTGTCTAAAATTCCTGTGTGGAGCAAAGTTGAATGTCAAAACTAATCAATGAATCCATTAAATCAATAGATGAGTGCTGATTTCATAAGAAGCTGTATCAGGGTTCAATCAGAGCAGAACCATGATAAATGATACAGCATAAGGGATTGATTGTAGAGATCAAAACCTATACTGCTGTGTGAGCTATTGCTTTTGTCTCCAGTGTGGGGCCTGAAGTCAGTAAGGTCAGAAATACAGAAGAAAATATGAGTGTGGAGTGGGGAGAACCAAAAGAAACTGAAATCTGTGAGGACAAAATGGCAGCCAACAATGCTGAAACGGAATCCTCATTTCTCTCATCACTTCCGTCCTGGATGGAATGAGTGACATGCAGGATAATAGGTAGCCTTCACCACAGAGCCCAGGATAGGATTCAGAGACTCTGAAGGAGAGTGGTGGCAAGGGATGGAGGGAAGAAGTGCAGAGCTGACCTCGATACTGCCCACCAACCAGGTAAGCGAGCACATTGTGGAGCAGCATCGGGCCCTACGCAGACACCTGGCTAGATCTCCACCTCTATTTTCCAAATCTCAGTCAGATTTCTCTTGTGGTCAACCCTCACTGTCAAAACCATCCTGGAGACATAGTTCCAACATAGGCTGACGGGGAAGAAGCCACTAAAGAAACAGCTCCTTAGCCTGATTGTCCTCCCTTGCTCCTCTCCCCATCCTGCACTACTTATGGATCCTCATAATTCAACCTATAAGCCAACTTCCTTCTCATCTCCGAGTCACTGCACATATTCTTTTGGCATGTTCTTGGGGTGTCCATGAAATATTTAGAGAGGAAATGTGTGGCAGAGTTTGATATTGGAGACTAAAACTGAAGAAAAGTGCACTGGAGGTAAAAATTTTGGAATTAATCAGCATAGATCACATCCTCCATGGGCATAGATGATGAGCCCATCCAGGGAGAGTGTGTGCCCAAGTTAAGAATAACGATGAAGTCTTCAAGAACACCAATATGAGGGCACACAGAGGGACAGGAAAAGGGAAATATTTCTGTTATATAAAATAATCTAATATGTCCATATTTGGGAGCTCAGTAAATTTTAGTCAATGCATTCTAATATTTGAATCTCATAACACCTCTGTGAAGGGAATAAAAACCATCCCTCACATTTTTCAGACATAACTCAGTGAAGTTAACTAGTCTGTGTCTCCCAACAACTTTCTCTGCTTCTTTCCCCTATAATCTTAATGCGAGGAGATGCAGAAAAGGACACATGGGAAGACGAAAGATGAGACCAGCTGGGTGAGTTAGCACCCCAGCATGCGTTTCTTTTTTTTTTTTTTTTTTTTTTTCTTTATCCTCCAAAATGACAGTTCTAGAAACCTGTGGCATAAAACTAAGCATCTCAGAAGTTGAAGGGTACCATTCTTGGCCCTTAATTTCCCCAAATTCAAGACCTGCACCCATACTTGGTGCAGGGAAGAACCAATGAAGATCCTGGTCAAAGAATTCTGAGGTAAGGTCTTAAATAACTGTCTGACTTAATATATAACTCAGACAAAAGGAACTTTCTGTAAACCATATGCTGAGCAGCATCTAAGCACTATGATGGATAACAAAGGAAGCCCAATATCATATAGAAAGTTGATACCATCTTTCAAGGCAATTGCCTGTTTATTCCTCCAAAAGTATGACATCAATTTCTACAATGTCCCATCCAGGAAGAGAAGTTCAGGCTTATCATCACTTTTCCTATGTGTCCCTCTATTTTCATCAGCAAATATGTATCATACCGAGGTCTCTTTTTACTCTTCTGACTATGAGAAACAAGAACGCGCTTAAGTCACATCATGAGAGAAAAAGGCACATTATAAAAATGCACACAGACAGAAGATGTTGTCCTAATAATGCTCCATCTCTTTCTCAGGGACCTTATGATCTCATCAGCAATGCATGATGTCTCACATTCTCAGTATACTTGTTCCCTTCTCTTTCCCACCAAGCAGATGTCTCACTTGACTCTGTCAAAGTCAGCACATGGCTTTGGCTTGCTATAGTCAATGCTTAACTCATGGCCTCCCTTCACTTTGAGCTTCCCTGGTAGGTGGAAATTTTTCCCATGCTTTTATTTTTAAATTCTTGAGAGAAAATCCAGTGATAATCCAACTTCTGATGTTTGACACAAGTCAAACATCACTGGCTAGCCTATAGAATGGCTGCTCTTGGGTAATATACCTGCGCGTGGAGTCCATGTAAGCCCCGGAAGATGATGTGAAGGACAACAAAATGGAATAGGATCAAATGGTTTAAAACATGGCTTGACAGCCACCAAGGTCTCTGAACCAGGTTTCCCATAGAATGGGGTATGAGCAGGGCACACCTTAGAAGTTTAATCCAAGAGTGTAAATAATGGCTCACCAAAGAAAAATGAAGTGATCTAATTATGATTAATTTTTTACATTAACTTCTTCTGACATTAACAATATCAAATTAAGTCCAGTATAATATTAGTGAGATCAAAAAAGTTGATATCTGTGAAAGTACTTTGAAAGTACTTATCACTGCACAAATGGGAGGGCTCTTATCATCAGGAATTCAAAGCTTTCATTCACTGATTTAATAGATGGCGCCTACTATGTGCCAGGCCCTGCTCTATCTGCTAGGGAAAATCAGTCATCACTTTTCAAATTCTAATTACACCAATGCTGTGAATGTCCATGTCTTTTTAAAGCAACTAAATGATTTTATTTCTTTTCAGATGAAATCTGAATGGCTAATCACAGTTACTTATCAGCTCCTAAAACCTAAATAGCAGGCATGGCCAGTTGAGTGAGACCTCCAAGGAAAACACAGCATACTACAGGAAGTATATTGCTAATTCAACGAAGTGGCATACAAGGCTTCGCATCAGTGCTGAACGGATGCCCCAGTACAGCATCAGGAAGCCCTGCTGCTGACAACACTATATTTCAAAGGTACTTTAAAGCCAACTTCACAATCCCCTCTTGGTACCCAGATATTTCCATGGCTCATATATTAGAAGCAGGAGCCGGTATATGCTGAGTAAAACCTTTTGTGAGTATACACATTTCTGTCTCCCAGATCCTTCCTAGAGTATTAACATTGTGTTTTCATTTGGGGGCTTTTTCTTTTCTTTTCTTTTTTTTACTTTATACCCCTCAAACATTATGTAGCTTTGCTGAATAATACTAAACAGCTGCAGTGTGTTACCCAGTGGGATTGCTGAAATTTTTGGCAATTGCTGAAATGACTCTGTGTAGACACATACTCACACATGTGGAGATAGAAAAATTGTTTAAGAACCAGGGGACCCATCGGAATGAAAGATGCCAGCTAAGTGCTAAACATTATTATTTCGTCTGAAAGAAGAACGAGGCAGAGAAAAATAATTTCTGATAAGACTAAAAATGCCTCAGAAGTATTATGTTAATTATTATCACAAAAGTTCTTCAGGAGCCTCCGAGCTCAGCAAACCTGACCAGAAATATATTTCCCTTCTGACAGTCTACCAGCCTGTACTGGCATTCTTGCTCCTAATTACTTCAATTAAAGGTGCTTTATAATAAAATGTTGTCATTTCTCTTCCTCAGACCTTAGAACTATGGAGATAATTGTCAAATTGTTCTTTCACACTCCCAAATGAGATTTTCTTCCAAGTACAATGAACGTTTCATCCCACTTTCTACTTATAAGGACTCAAGAATATATAGCCTTTCTGAATTAGTGAGGGGAGGTTTACCTTTCTGCATGTTTGTTTGTTAAATAGGATGAGACACTGAGCAGAAGAAGTTAATATGAAGACAGAGTCTCCTTTTGCATCCAGCCCTTTTATTACCAGAGGCTGTCAAACACTCACGGACTCATGTATCTGGCATAAGTCATCAGGTTGCTGAAATCAGTTCATCAATAGAACAGTCTCCCCACTTTCTGAGATGTACTACTTCGTTGTTTCCATCACATCTGTAACATGAGTTAATGTTCAGCAGCAAGAAAACATTTGTTCCCTCGAAGAGGGACTCCAGTGACTGAATTGTGCTTCAGATTCCGTGCAAAGGATATGGAATAGCGGGTAATGACAAGCACCGACTGTAGCGAAGTAGACTCGGTCAATTACCCTCTGCTGACCTGACGTCTATATGATGCATCTCACGGACAGAGATTGCCTGGGAGTGACAGGAAAAGAGACATCGTTGTACTTGCCAACTTAATACAACACAGTTCTCATTTGAGCAAATTGGGATTTCACCCTATTTTCCATCATTTCCTCCCATTAAAACAATAACACTAGCCATTTATACGTGTTTAGACTAACATTATAAATCACTATTTCTTCCCTCTTTCCATACTGAAATAACTCTGCTAAGTGTAAAATCTCTTACCCATGGTTCATATGAAATAAGTCATTGAAGGACATTGATGATGGTATCACCTAGAGTCAGGATATTAACTATCTATATCTCATCAAAAGAATCTAGTGTTAAGCTCAAATATTTGATAGGTGAAGTTTTACATGTTTCTCCCAATGAGTTTGTAATCCTGCTGGACTAGAGAGGTATATTATACAGAAATTAGCACTGAATAAGAAGGAAATTCACAACAGACAGAAAAACTTTGTAAATCACATTCTCAGATTCCAATGGCCACCCTCATGCTGGACTTTAAGAGGAAATCTGGTACAGTAAAAACAAAATGGACTTTGGCATCAGGCCTAGGTGGGTTTGAATCCCTGAACATTATGTAACCTCTCTGTCCCTTGTCTACCTTACTTGTAAAGAGAATCTTACCTCGCCTGAATGCTACAGGGATTAAATACCCACAGGAGATAGAGCTGTATAGATAACAGATATTTAATAATGTGACCTCTTTTTGACAAGGTAATCAAATTCTACATAGAACTTTGGTAAAATTATGGCAGGGGAAGCAAATCAAGAGCACTCTTGATCTCATATTTCTACATGAGACCCCCATTTTTCTTTTTTTAATTTCTTTTTAATGTTTATTTATTTTTGAGAGAAAGAGAAACAGAGCACAAGCAAGGGAGGAGCAGAGAAAGAGGGAGACACAGAATCTGAAGCAGGCTCCAGGCTCTGAGCTGTCAGCACAGAGCCCAATGCAGGACTCAAATTCACAAGCCCTGAGATGATGCCTGAGCCAAAGTCAGATGCTTACCCAACTGAGGCACCCAGGAGCCTCCCTTTTTTGTTTCTTTTGAGAGAGAGAGACAGAGAGACAGAGAGACAGAGAGAGAGAATGAGAGAGAAAGAGAGAGAAAGAAGGAATCTTAAGCAGGTTCCATGCTCAGTGCAGAGCCTGACACGGGGCCCCGTCCCACAACCCTGGGATTATGACCTGAGCCAAAATCAAGAATCGGATGCTCAACTGACTGAGCCACCCAGGTGTCCCTCCCCATTTTCATCGTCAATGTGTGGACTCCTAGGGATTGCATGGTGTCCCGCTCTCTCCTGTTAAAGTTTATCCAACAGACTGAGCTATTAGAGACTTGTGGTACCATTCACAGAAGCATTTGCATCCTTATAAAAAGAATTTTGAAAGATTACTTAACCCAGAAGGAAAAATTAGAAATGTACAAGTACAGGGAAAGTATCTGTAGGCGTTCCCATCATCTCTGACTCCACACAGATGCCTGTGCAACCAAAGCCATTTTCCCTCTTCCTTGCCAACTGAAGCCTGATTTTAATGAAATGGGGACGTATCCAGCCCAGGCAAAGAGTAATGATTTGTCATAACATTACAATTCCCTTTCACCAGTTGAAGTTCTAAGGGTAGGCATGTGACCCAGTTTGGGCCAGTGAGACATAAAGAGTCTTCTAGTGGCTTGTGGAAGATGGATATTCTCCCCTAAGAATGAGTTCTTCCCTTAGAGGGAAAGTGCTTTTGTTCCTGCCCCCTTTCTTCTTTCTTGGAACATTATTGTGTAAAGACATTAGCTTATAGCTTTGGTAGCCATTTTGTTACCATTAGGGAGACATTGCCAACATAGAGAAAATGCTGGATCAGAAAGAGTGGAAGCCTGAATGCTGGTGATACCATTGACCTGCTACACTAACTCTGGAATGTCCTACTTATTATGTGAGATTAGTAAATCACACATATATACTTTCAATCAGGTATTCTGTTATTTGTAGCCAAGCATATACTAATTGATAGGCACTCTAGTGTTTTACTATCCTTAGAGACCTCAAGAGAAATCACTAAGACAGAAACAAAACTCTAAGGGCTTAAAAGCTAAAATAGCCTTTTTAACCCTTCCAGGAAGAACAAAGCCAGGAATATAGCTCTGGAGCTAATGGAATGCTTCCCTATCTTTCAGGTGGAACTGAATAGATCTCAGTTTTACACTCGACTGGAAAAATCTCTGTGAGGACAAGAACCTTCTCTTATTTATATCTTTAGCACTGGCACAATGACTGGCACATAGTAGGCAATTGATAAACATTTGTTAAATGACTGCACGAACATTGTGGAGTGATTCCTCTAATTAGTCATAGCTTTCTAACACTCTGGATTGTGGGGGCCCAAGGTATTCCCTGCAACAGTTTGATTCGAAAATGAAGCCACAAAACAAGAATGGCTCTTTCTGCTCCATCTTTCTGTTGCAAATGGCTCTAGACTACAGACCCACAACATAAAGGCTTAGCCTCCCCAGTGTCCCAAACAAAGCTGTGATTTTCTTCTGATTCTCTATTTTTAAAAAGCCCAAGACCATCAGTGTGTTTGTATTTCTTTGTGTTGACTGTAGGTTTTGATGTTGTTGCCAGTTCCCTTCTCACACTGTCAAATTTTGTTTTATGTTCCCTTATTCTTTCAGCCATTTCAGGGGGAAAATGCTAATTACCATGGGCTTAATAGCAGTTCTGAACTGCACCAGAACACCGGGGTCTCACAAATACCTGTCACCATAGAAGTTTTCAATTACCATAATTCCATTCCTAATTCAAATTACCATAATTGCCCTCCATTAATGCAACTTTCTTAAAGCTTAAACATCAAAGAAGAAACTGGCACATTAGCTTAGTTGACTACTTACAAAAATAAACAGCGTCTGTCCATTTTGCAAATAGGATGATATTAGCCTAAAAGAATGTGTATGTCAGTGCTCCGAGTTCATAAGACCTTCCGTAGTATATTTTGACTATTCTGTCAACACTTATAAAAACTGAAAACCATCCATATCTTCCTTCCTCTCTCCTCTATTCTGGATGAAGGGTAAGAATTGCTCTTCTGATTGTTTTAGCATTTACCACAATAAAAAACATTTCAGCCTGTCAGCTCCTTAACTAACTTTGCTCTTATAAGTCTATTTAGATAAAAAAGCAGCTTCTTAACTAACTTTGCTCTTATAAACCCATCTATTTGGATAAAAAGCAGTTTTACCACCCTACAATCATCAGTTCCACTGCTAATGACCTTTGTTTTCCAGAACAAGTCATGCTTGGTTTTTTCCCACTCACTGGTATGAGGCAGACCACCTCTCAGAATTAGCTGACCTGAAAATCAGTGTAACGCCATCACTGGACTGTCCTTGGCATTTTATCAGAAAGCCATCACTTTGTAATTTGAAATATAGGCAATTCTTCGTACTTAAACTGAGGAACTTCCAGAGAAGACCAGTTAGGGCAAAAGGTCATGTTATACGTTGGACTGTTAGAGTATCTGGTTACAAGGAAGCAAGTGTACGGTTCTTTAAATCAAGAAGTGTATGACTGAAGCTTCTTCAATAAGTTTACCTAAACGGATGCATTAAAAGAAACTCTTCCTCTAAAAAGTATCTAAACAAGCACTAGAATAAGTTTGTTTTAAACGTTGAGCAAATGATCAAAGCCATTGATAATTCTCTGTCCTGCAGAGTCCCCTCGGTGGTATCCAGCCGTGGAGTCACACATTTGAGCCACAATAACTTTGAAGGTTGAACATTCAGCATTTCCAAATGCCACAGGAACCTTTAGCATTTAGCTCTTGGCTATACCAATGTAGAACTCTCTGCTGCAGACAGGAAACAGAGGACAGTTCCATTAGAGACCCCAGAGGGTCCAGAAGGAGTGAGTTCACTTAATTTCCTACATCCAAGCTGCAGCAGGATCCAGCGGATGGAGTCACAGCACTACTCAGACACAGGTTACAGCTACACAGATTACAGCAATGCTCTGGAGGCGTCTCTCACTTCCTGGGCTCCCAAGCATCTGGGTGAATATTTAGGGTATTGTATTTTGCTCCTCAAATGGATGGGTAGAAATTCCAGTTCAAGTCCAAGCTCCTCAACAACTCAACCATCCTCTTCCCCATCTCTGAATTATGATGGCAGTTTTAATCCAGATTGTTTACGTGGAATTTCAATCACATACTTCCTCGTAATGCTACCTACCCTTACAATCCATTGTCTTGTTCACCCACGAAGGCTCCTCTCCCTTCTTGGAAGAAAGCTCTGAAGACTGGGGTCCACTTCCTTTGCCACAGAACTCTCATAGTCAGTTAGTCCTTGATGAAGTACTTCAGGCCTGGGTGGAAATAGAAGGCCCCTGTCCTTTCTGGCATAGAGGTATTAGTTATAAGCCCAAAGCTATCAAAAGTAGCAATGGCCCCAAGCCCATATAAAATCCAGTGTAAAAGAATGAAGAAGCACAAAAAGAGGTATAGATGAAAGATGGAAAGTGGGAGTCCAGCTGGTGTTCTACTCCCTGGTTCCAAACATCCTTGAAGCTAATGCTACCTGTCCTTTGTACCTTGGTTATTGGGTTATATGTCAATAAAGTTACCTCTTATGCTTTTAACTAGTTTGACTGTTAACAACTTGGTATGGATACTGGCAGATATAATATCTTCTTCCTATTGACAGCCTCTGTTCCATAGCTAGGCAATTTTCAGCATTAATTATATGACTTGTCCTTGTTCATTATCCATATACAATTGAAGAGAAACAAAAGTAAGTGATTCATTGCTGACACATGGCATTTCTTGAGCAGCCATTAATTAGCAAAATAGCACTTGAACTTAAATTGTTAAGGAGTGTCAGCAAATAAAACTGTATTCAGAATTTTTTTCCTCCTTTCTTGTGCATGCACCTTTGTGAATTGCACAAGGCAATTTCCAACTTTAATTTAAAGCTTATCAGGGAAACTGAGTTCTACATTAATCTTTAAGAACTGAGTCTAAATGTGCTTGGCCCTCTCCACTCTCTCTTTGAAAAACAAGAGATGACCTGAGCCACAGCATATTCATCTTCTCCAGCCTGCTGGAATTCTCAGACCCTTGCACACAAGGACCACATAGTTGAATTGCTCTCATAGTTAAGGAATTCACAAAACGAGGACTAAGCACACACTATGTACCAGGCACAGGGCTATATTTGGGGGGGGGGAGGAGAATATAAAAATGAATAATATAATTTGTGTCTGAGTAGCCACTGACAGCTTCTCCCCCATACTCATATATTTTGAACTTGACCAATCTGGTGTGCTCAACTTCTATCTGCTAGTATCTCCTTCACTGAGACTGAGGAATTCTGCTAGAAAACTCCTCTTCCATCACACAGCAGGATAGACTTGTCAGAGAATTAACACCTCCATGTGCCTCCATGCCTCCCCAGCCCTCAAGCAGTGACAAACAGAAGTGGATGTATAAATACCCCAGCTCCCTTGACACTTGGTGGGCATGATGTTGAGACATAGGAGTAGCCCACTATAACCAGCTTAATAATAGACATTTTATTGGCCTCCTCTCCTTTGCTCTATTACTTTTCCACTTCTTGTCAGTGTTCTCTGTGGGGAGGTAGGGGTTACTTCCACTCAAATCTTTATTTCCTACTCTGCTTCCAGAGTAAACCAAACTAAGACAATGCCTTAACTTTAATGGGAAAGGCCAGTCTGCAAATAATATTCCTTTAGTAGAGGAGTAAAGACTGTGAAAAAAGAAATAGATGCTTCTATTCTTCATGACTCTAAGAGCTTCTCCTCCAACCAGAGGATTCACAGTAAATGGAAATCACATAACAAGGCTTGAGGCAGGGGACACTGTAGACATTGTCTTTCATTACCACTGTTATAAATGCTTAGCTCCCTTCCACCATATTGGCCTCTTTTCCCTATGACCAGGTTGGAGACTTCTTAACTCTATCCCATAGAGTAGAATTCTTTTAAGTGGTAGACTTTTCCATGAACTGACTGAAAAAGGTGACAATTTAGTGATATTCTAGTATAATACTTCTCTAAGATAAAAACTAGATCTGACATAGGTCTATGTCATAGCAAAGGATCTAGGAGCAAAGGAATTTAATCACTGTTTTCTTTACCTTTCTTTTTTTACCTTTTTAAAAATGTTTTATTTATTCCTGAGAGAGAGAGGCAGCGTGAGCAGAGGAGGGTCAGAGAGAGAGGGAGACAGAATCAGAAGCAGGCTTCAGGCTCTGAGCTAGCTGTCAGCACAAAGCCCATGCGGGGCTCGAACCAACGAACTGTGAGATCATGACCTGAGCCAAAGTCAAACACTCAACCAACTGAGCCACCCAGGTGCCCCTTTACCTTTCAAATCAGGACACTTTCATTCTTCCTCACTAAATTCTAGCAGTCTTCTCAACTGAACCTTTGATGTCTACACTGTGTCTCAGAATCTCTCAGATTCTCTGGGAAGCTGATTCTGATGTGGAATTATGCATGCAAGTAATAAGTACTTGGGAGAAGAAGGAGAAGAAAAGAAGGATTGGGCAAATGAGGAAGTCATATGTCAAACCAGGTTGGTGCCAGAGAGAAATGTGAAGCTACAAAGGCTAGTCACAACTGACCTGTTCTGGGCCAGAATATCCAAGCCTTTATACCCTAATCCAGATCAGTCATTAGATAGAGGTGCCAGGATAGTAGCCCCGAACAAGATGGTTGGTTCTCTGCTGCTGAGACAATGCTGCCTACAGGCTGTCTGTTGACGGCGCTCCCACCAGCTGGGGTGACAAGCCCTTCCTTGAACAGGCATCTGGACAATGCATCCCACTATTCACATTGGGATCTGCCTAATTTCTCAGCCTGGTGACCACCTCCACAGCAGCATTTCCTAGAAGTTGTGGGTTGGAGAGTTCCACAATATTAGTGACTCCTCACGGTCTCCACTTCTCTTACCCTTGAACTCCCAAGCCTTTTGCTAATACATTTAGTCTCCAAACACATTTCCTGGAATCCCCTCAGCTGCCTATTATCAATTGAACTAATTAAAGTATAAGACTGGAAAGGCACACGGGTGGCTCAGTTGGTTAAGTTCCCTACCCTTGATAATGGAGCTCATGATTCGTGAGATCGAGCTCCATGTCAGGCTCTGTACTCTCTCCTTCTCCTCTCTCTCTCTCTCTCTCTCTCTCTTTCTCTCTCTCTCTCTCTCTCATTCTCTCTCTCTCTCTCTCTCTCTGGTCCTCACCAGCATACATGTACATGTGCTGGTTCTCTCTCAAAAATAAGTCAGAACTTTTTTTTTTAAGTACAACATTGGAATTTAATGGCATAAATAATCAAATTTAGGTTAGGGTTAGTGTTAGGCTGGAACATTGAATATAGATAGCCCGGTATACTCAGACCTATCAGGTTTGGTAATCTAAGACTGTCAAGTTATTTGAATACTTAATGGACCCATCAAATTACTGGCATTTCTCTGTGTCTCTGGAGTCAAATCCTTCTACCACATTTGAGGAAGTTCCTAGATGACCAAACCAATCTGGCTCTAGAGAAAGTTCCTTTGACGTGACTGTGAGTTTAAGTACATCACTCAGTCCCTCTCCCTACTCAAAGCCTTGCTGTTACCTGGGTGGAGAAGAGGCCCCCAAATTGTCTGGTACCTGGGAGGTTAAGCATGTCCACACACCTAAATTACCCAAGAGCTAGGAAAAGCATAGATTACACAAAGTCTACACTTTCCGTTGTGGTCATTCTAATTGATTATCGCTTTATAAAGATTCCCTGTGCTCCATCATGGAACTCCTTGCTTCAAGCAATGATTCACACAGGAGAAGGGATGAAAAGAATAAATCTGTGCATTTAGCAACACACTTTGAAATTTAAAATGATCTAAACAAAACAGGCTGTCGTTATAACTAATTATGTTTTTAGTTTGGAAATGAACTTTGCCTCTAATTCAAAGTAAAAAATTACATATGCATTTATCATTTTCTGGGGTACTCACCCCTGTACCATTTCAAATTTCACATTTTTCTCAGTCTGTTCTCTCTTAACCAAAACAGTCAGACAAAAGAAACAAAAAGATAATAGCACAATAACAAAGGAACTTGAATAATTGGAATGTCTCTTCAGTCAGAAGTATTTGTGCTTCTACTAAAGGATTTCACTATGATAAATATTATTACCCTCAAGATCAATGGAATGAAGGATCTGCCAAATCTAACTCAACGCCAGGAAAATCTATATTGTATTTACAGATTTCAGATGGAAAGATCCAGCATTCATAGCACAGAGCATTTATATTCTCTTTCCTTCAGTCTCCTCTCGATTTTCTTCCAGAACCAAAACTATTTGCAAGACTTATTGGCAGAAAGCTCCTTGTTCACAAAGATGATACTGTAATCACCAAACAGAATACTTTGAGGATTGTGCATCAACCATCCTTAAAACCTAGACTTAATACAGATGCTTACCCTGTGTCTATTGCTTCGTTCCCTCCACACCATTCTCCCTAAAAGAGCAAAGTTGCTATCAAAATATAATTTCCCCACCTACATTGTGAGTGGCAAACTGAGTAGATCAAATGGATTTGTAAACATTTATTGGCTGTTTGAGTAAAGCTGTGCAGTGTAATCATGGACACTGAACTCTGCCTTCAGTAGCCATGCAAATTCCCCAGGTCAGTATTTACATTTTAGCAGCTTATTAAGCTTCTAGATGCTATGATTCAATCAGCTCCACAGAATCCACTGTGGTATGGCTACACTGACACAGAAATGGTGGAGGGCAAATAGATTCAAATTAGTCAGATTGCAGTCACACTAGCATACCACTTTACCCTTCATTTACTTCTGAATTTGGATACATCCCATGCAGCTTATTTGCATCCAGAAGACCCAGAATGTATGTACTTTGTGATGAATTCAGCAGTCAAAATGAATCATGGCCATTCAGAGAAAAGAATGAAGAATCTTGTTAGGGACTGAGCTGTCATCAATTCCCAGACTGATACAACACTACCATGTATGTGAGGGGGTCAATGACACAGCCAATGTTTCAATAAATGGAAACAAGCCTTGCACTTTGGTGAAATGATGGGTCATGATTGCAATATATCTTGGAGAGGTAAGTACAGCCCAAAGAAAGAGAATTCATTTCCATTTCAAGGGAACTATTCTTCACCTGATCCCGAAGGGACTAGGAGGCAGCAGTTTTCAGAAATCTTCATTTATTTATCTGCTGCCTCAGAAAAAGTAGAAAGATACCCAGAGAAGATAAATAACTCTGACGATACACCATGGTGATGCAGTTGAACCCATGGAGTTCCTCCTCTGCTATACATTGTTGACTCCATCATAAACATTTATTAACTGCTACAATCAAAAGCTTGAATCAGACAAGTCATTAGTTTTGTGTTAAATGTTCCGAGTCCTACCTAGCATTATGAGAAAAGACTAGAAATAAGACTATTCATATTAGTGATCAACCAAGGAGAGACTAAGGAGTGATAATGGTAGTAATCAGAGGAGAAGTAAGAGGAGGTGTAGTATTAAATAGCATTTGAGTGATTACTATGTGTTAGAAATTGTGCATTTTTCCAGGGATGCCTGGGTGGCTCAGCCGGTTCAGTGTCTGATCTCATGGTTTGTGAGCTTGAGCCTTGCATCACGCTCTGGCTGACAGCGCAGAGATTGGACCCTGCTTTGGATTCTGTGTCTCCTTCTCTCTCTCACTCTCCCCCACTTGTACTTTGTCTCTCTCTTTCAAAAATAAAAAAAAATTTTTTTTAAATTAAAAGATATTGTGCATTTTTCCATAACAAACCTGAGGGAAGGATTATTATCATCCCTATATTACAGATCTAGGAACTGAGGCACAAGATTAAGCAACCTGCCAAAGTTTCTACAGTGTGTAAGTGTTATAGTTAGATTTTAAACCTGGGAGTCTAACTCCAAAGTGATTTCGTATCATTTCGTGTGCAGAGATCTATCCACTGGTTTACTTAATTAATCTTTAATATATCTAAACAAGAAAGGTTGTAAAGAAGTAGTAAATATAAAATTCACATTTTCACTATCTACAGAAATATCTGTATGTCCAGATATTTCCTTGGGATTTCTGAAATGTGTCCTTTCAGATCATATCTAGTTAGAAATTTATCATTGGTGATAACATTAGGACCAACACCAAACTAAAAGTGATAGGAGCTGAATGTTTCTCAGAAAATGTAAACAGTCTTTAAATTGGCATCTTGAGCCAGAACTCTGGATTTCCATATTTATCTTACAATATGGTGATGTGAGCTTTTCTACTGAAATATTTATTTAGCTATATTTGAGTCTACATAAATATTAACCTAGGAAACCAAGTTTGGGTCTATATCTACATTAAACCATTAAGTTACTTTGTCAGATACCATTAAAACTTCTGCATGCTAATAAACGAGAGTGGTGAGGTACAGCTGATATTAATCAGATTTTCTTGAGCCTGATACAGGGCTTGATCCCACGACCCTGGGATCATGACCTGAGCTGAAATTAAGAGTCAGATGTTCAACTGACTGAGCCATCCAGGTGCCCCAAAAAGTTTAATTTTTAAAAAGTCAGATAAAAGAATTTACTAATAAAAAGCATAGTAAACAAAACAGAATTCATTATCATGACATTTTACCAATCCATGGTGAGGCCAGATAGAAAGTAACATATGTAGTTTATTTAATCATGTATTTGGCAAATATTTTTGAGTGCCTATCATAGGCTCAGGACTCTTCTAGACACTGGATATGTAACTCTGAGAAGAAGGACTAAACCCTTTCCCTCATGGGGTGTACTTCTCACTATTTCACTCTAAATACTATGGCAAACCACAGAAAAGAATAAAGAGGAAGACCCAGCAGCTGACAATAAAGTCAATGAGAAGTTGACACTATATGGTAAGAAGAGACTATATTCTAAATCTCCATTCTAGAACTTTAAAACTTTCCAAGAAATGGGGCGCCTGGGTGGCTTAGTCGGTTAAGCGTCCGACTTTCGCTTAGGTCATGATCTCGCGGTTCGTTGGTTCAGGCCCCACGTCGGGCTCTGTGCTGACTGCCAGCTCAGAGCCTGAAGCCTATTCAGAGTCTGTGACTCCCTCTCTCTCTGACCCTCTCCTGCTCACGCTGTCTCTCTCTCTCTCTCCTAGAAATAAATAAAATATTAAAAAAAAATAAAAATAAAAAAATAAAACTTTCCAAGAAATGTAATTTGTTTCCAAAATATTGAAAGAACACTCTAGTTTAGTCTTTTACTATTCCCAGAGCTCAATAATACAGGATACTTGTATATGTGTATCAAATGCATGTGTGTGTGTGTGTGTGTGTGTGTGTGCAGTGTATACATATATATAATGTTTGTATAGATATAATGTGTACATATACCAAATCATCACATTGCATGCTTTAAATATATTTTAATTTTATTTGTCAAATATACCTTAATAAAGCTGAACAAAATAAAATTATTAAAGATTTAAGAAATTGAATTATTCAAGATTGAGAGCCTTCGTTTTCCTGTTCACTGCTCTTCACCCACCTGCCAGACAGTCTGACTGCCCAAAGTTGACAAGGATGATGTAGCGTATTCTATTACTTTTGTTTACCAGGCGTCCATTCTCCCTTTCTCTTTGCGAAAACTGCTTCTTCCTTGCCTTTTGTATGTGTGGGTTGATTGAGGTCAGCCTTAACTTAAGCATGAAGATAGGCATGTGATCCAGGAGTAAGTTAATCAGCATATTCATTGACCCTAATTGACCTAACTGGCCAATGAGAGACAGGCCCAGGACTTTTGTTAAGACTCTTGGGAAGTGCTCTCTCTTCTCCCATGATTTTAATGAACAGAATGCAAGCAAGGAACTACTACTGTATCTTGCCAATACGAAGGACGAGCTAGCCCAAAAAATGATACCAAAACACAGGAAAGCCAATCAGAGAGATGGGGAGAAAATGGGTCTTGGTGACAATATTTGAGGCTCTGAATTCTACTCCAGAACTTCCTTCAGATTTTTTTGTTATGTGAAAAAAAGAGAAAATTTTATTTGCTTTTTTTTTTTTTTTTTTTTTTTTTTTAGAGGGGGGGGGGGGGGGGNTTTTTTTTTTACTTTAGAGAGAGAGAGTGTGTGCAAGCAGAGGAGAGGGGCAATGGAAGAAAGAGAAAATCTTAAGCCAGCTCCAAGCTCAGCACAGAGCCCAACACAGGGCTCAGTTCCATGACCCTGGGAATCCCATGACCTGAGCCAAAATCAAGAGTTGGACACTCAACCAACTGAGCCACCCAGGTACCCCTAAAATTCTCTTTTGACTTATGCAAGTTTAAGTTGGGTTATTATTACCCATGTCCAAAAGTATCCTGACAAAGAAAGATGATGAAGAGGATGGAAGAGTATTTTGGAAAAGCAGAATGGAGGACTGGAAAAGAGAATTACTACCAGTTTTTCAGAAAAAGAATGAAAACAGAGTTGCTGTGTGCTTGTGTTCATGTCTTCTCTGGCACCAGATCCAAAAACTTGCCTCCCCAGGTAACAAGAGCCATCAGGATAGGTCTCAGAATTTGATGAAGACACATCAGGATTCCATTAGGAAATGATCTTCATTACCAAGGAGGAAAGAAAAGCATGGTTTTTAAAGGTTTACTTTTAGTAGTAAAATAAAAAAGAAGCATCTTCATGTTTATAGAGCATAGGAGAGAAAGACAATAGCACATGATGACCCCAGACATCCAACAAGATGCTCTGGGTACAAATATTTAGGGCCCAAATGCTGGATGAGAAAAACAAGTGCTTTACTAAGTGTATTAGAGTTCTCCAGAGTAACAGACCAATAGGATACATATCTATCCATATTAGATAGACAGATATAGATATAGATATAGATATATAGATATAGATACATAGAGAGAGGATAGACATAAGGAGAGACAGAGAAAGAGAGATATCTGTTTTAAGGAAACTGGCTCACCCAGTTATGGAGGAGAGTTTAAATCTGCATGGTGGGCCATTACCTGAGACCACATGGGGAGCTAGAGAGACACTTTGAGTAGTCAATATTGAAATTCAAGTCCACAGGCCATCTGCTGGTAGAATTTACTCTTGCTTGAAGGAGGTCAGTCTTTTTGTTCTATTTGGGCCTTCAACTGATTAGATGAGGCCCACCCATGTTGTGAAGGGGAATCTGTTCAAAGTCCAGTGATTTACATGTTAATCTCATCCAAAACGTCTTCACAGAAACATCCAGAATAATTTTTGACCACACATCTGGCATTAGGCCCAGCCAAGTTGACACATAAAATTAACTATCACACTAAGTATAGAAACGTGTCTTAGGAACTTTCTCCATGTCATCAACTAAATTTTTTCTAGCCTACAAAATCCATATCTATAGAAAACTATTCTCCCAGTGTGCTATCGTTGACTTCCAAGTCTGAGATGCCCAGGAAGCACAACTGAATATGATAGGAAGAATATTGCCCTGGGAATAAGAAAGCCTGAGTTCTAATTACAGATCTAGTGCCAATTTAACCACGTCATTTCACCACACTAGATTTCAGTTTCCTTATCTCTAAGGTGAGGGGTGGCAGGAGATCTAGTGACCTCCAAAGGGCCTTCTAACATTCACTTATCCTGTGGTTCTAATTCCCTCTCTGATCAAGGGCCACCAACCTCACTCCTTCCTAGAATCTCTACAGTCTATGTTTACAATACTTATTTCAAATGCCAAATTGGATATTGTTCTCTTTTGTGGCTCCAACCTTTATGCTATTTAAATAAAAGTGGGGCATGTACTGCTGAGAATAGCAGTGACAGGGGTCCGTGGGTGTTAGCAGCAGCCTAGCCAAGGTAACGCTGAATTGTTAAAGGCAGCCCACACAACAAGGTTTTCTCAGCTATATCAGGTGAAAGTTTTACTTTTTCAATGGAAAACAAGTTGGATCCAAAAAACAAAGATGACAAAAACATATAGCCTTCCCCCTGGAGTTGATATATTCTTGAGAAATTTCTGCTGACAGGGAAAAGGTGTTTCTGAGATGATCAAGTTTGTAAGTACAGCTGAGGAAAGAGGCTTTGAATTAAAGCTAAGGAGTAACCCACTTCGAATAGCATTTTCACTATTCCTGGCAACCCAGAAATGCTCTTTAATCCTCTGTAATATCTATAAGAGCACAGGTATGTTTAGCATCTAAGATGTGATTTAAAAAAATTGAGAGTTACATTGTTGATGGGAATGAAAAATGGTGTAGCTGCCATGTAACAACAGAATGGAGATTCCTCAGGATACTAAAAATAGAATTATCATTTGATCCAGTAATCTCACTTCTGGGTATTTATCAAAAAGAATTGGAATCAGGATCTCAAAGAGATATTAGCACCCTAATGTTCACAACAAGACATGGAAACAACCTAAGTGTCAATCCACAGATGAATGGATAATGAAAATGCTATATATATATACAATGGAATACTATTCAGCCTTAAAAATGAAGGAAATCTGGGACGCCTGGGTGGCTCAGTCAGTTGAGCTTCCAACTTTAGCTCAGATCATGATCTCATAGTTCATGAGTTCAAGCCCCACATCAGGCTCACTGTTCTCAGCACAGAGCCTGCTTCGTATCCTCTGTGCCCCTCTCTCTGCACATCCCCAGTTGCAGTCTCTCAAAAATAAATTAAAAAGTGTTAAAAAAAAAACCCACCTTTTTTAAATGAAGGAAATCCTGCAATATGCAACAACATAGATGAATTTTGAAATCATTATGCTAAGCAAAATAAGCTAATCACAGAAGAACAATTATTGCATTATTCTACTCATATGAGGTATTTAAAATTATTAAACTCATATAATCAGAAAATTGAATGGTGGTTACCAGGGTTCAGAGAGAGAAGGAAATAGGAGATTGTTAATCAATGGCAAAATTTTCAATTATGCAAGATAAGTAAGTTCTAGACACCTGTTGTACAATATTATGTTTATAGTTAACAACACTATATTGTACATTTAAGCTTATTAAGAGGATAGATCTCATGTTAAGTAGTCTCTCAATAAGAAAAGAAAAATTTTTTTAAAGTAAGAGAGTTGAAAGAGACATCTAAGGGACATATACTCTAAGGGGGGAAAACAATATGTAAAAAGTAGCAAATAGGAATTATAAAGATGATGTGACAATAGATTACAAAGGAGGAAGTGTGAATTGTTATAGACTGTTCTGAATTAAAATTATTTTACGACTGTTCCAGTGATCTTGCTTGACTGTAAGTTCTCCGGGCAAAAGGATCACATTCTTTGTTTTTCTCTTAACTCAGTACATTGTTTCACACATGACAGGTGTTTGACGTGTTTGTTGGACAATGAAGAAATGAATCGTACTCCAAGTCACAGCTATCACTGTGACTTAACATTTTTGTCTGTTGATATATCTTTCTAATAGTCAGATAAAGTCTTTCAGAAGTCCAGTAGTTCATGATTAAGAAATGTTTTAAATGTATAACCTTCCAACTATTGATGGAGATCTTTCACTGAAATATTGAGAGATGTAGAATGCAAAAGAGTAAATATTGAAAACATGTTATTGCCATAGTTTGTTTCATTGTAACGATAATATGACATAAATGCAGCGAAAATTCACCACAACAGCCATTTCCAGTTTTCAACAAAGTAGCAAGAAGTTCAGGACAAATAAGTGCTGATGGCTCCAACTCCCAAAACCTAATCTCTTTCTCCCAGGAGAAATCTGTCCAGAGCTAAATTTCAGAGCTATGGCAGCCAGGTCCCACAGTAAGAAAGAGGAGGGTGTCAGAGACAGAGGAGGCTTGAGACCACAGATTGAAGTAGGTTAGGAGAACGTTCTATTAATTCATTCTCTCTCCTCTACATTGCCCAGGGAGAATATTGACCACCATTTCACCATAGTAATGCAGATACAGATGTTAAAGAAATAATATCAGGAAGCACTGGAACACAGCTGGGATAAAGAACTAAAGCAATGAGACGTAACCAAAGGGCTGGCCATTGAATATTCCCTCTTCTCCTTCCCCTCCCCACTCCGGAGCCTAGGAAATTACATCAGAAAGGTGGATGGACCAAGGTATGACGACACCTGGAGCAAAGAACATTGGAATGGGCAGAACTCAGATTATAAAACCAGAGTTGTTCCCCATGCATTGAAATCTTAAAAGTACCTAAAAGAGTGCAAACCAGGACTTGGGCTTATGCCCATCCCCCCATGTCAACATTACAAGTCAAAGCAGCTAGTAACCATAAAAGAATAAACGATACATAAAGAAAAATATTAGAAGAAAACTGAAGAGAATACACATTTCAAAAGAAACACTATACTAAAATATACTAAGCTATACTAAACCTAAACTAACTATAGTTTTTTTAAAAAAAATAAAAACTAACAAAACTGATGGGAAATAGAAAAAAGTGTCAAACAGATAAGTTTTAAAAACCCATAAGTGAAGTCATAAGTGAAGTCATAAGTCATACTGAATTTTTTCTAAAATTTTCAAATCTTTATAGAGTGAAAAAGCAGATAACTTACAATAAGAAGAATCAAATGGATATCAAATTTATCAACAGCATTAATATATTAAGATATTTTAATAAAACTATCTGGAAGATATCAATAGAATGTTGAATTAAAGGAATTTTGAATCTGAGATTTTATATCCAGCTAAACTACCACCTAAATGTGATGATGAGATAGAGACAGTCACAGATTTATGAAGTTACAAAAAATTGTCAAGCAGACTTCAAAAGAACTCTTGCTTGACAAGTATACAATAACATAATAGGGAAGAAATCTAGAAGATAAAAACAAGTTGTGAGAAGTAAGGATGAGGCAAAACTTAATTTACTGTTATAAGCAATAACCAGAAATGTATGTGCCGAAAAATCAAAACCTAAAATTCTGAACAATAATAATATGATAATGCAGTTTGAGGGAAGATACCAGACAGAAATGAGAGAAACTGGAAGGTACTACATTTCTTGTCTTGTTCGGTGAAAAAACAGATATCAATGTATTTTCTGTTTGATGAATGAAAGAAGCACAAGTATAAATCTTACTAAGCTGGGAACAAACACCACAAGAATAAAAATAAAATGTATAGCTTTCAAAATAGAAAAAAAATTGTTTTCATTTGCATAATTGAGTATATAAAAATATAGAAGAAACAAATGAGAAGGAACAAGGGTACATAGAAAACAAAAATAAGATAACAAAAATAAATCTTAACAAATGTAATTGCAATTAATATAAATGGATCAAACTTTTCAAAAGACAGACAATCCCAGGATAAATACTAAAAGCCAGGGGTCCAATAAAGAATATATACAAAAATGTTGATAACAATGGAATAGAAAAAATATGCCAGGAAAATAAGAAAGCCAAGGTATAGAATTTACGGTGTAAAACTTCATTAGGGAAAAGAGGAACATCATATATTGGTAAAGGAATATTATATCAGTCATAAATAGATATATGTATGTAGTCTTGAAATATATATATTCTTACTGAAAAATTAGAAGAGATAAATAGCTAAATCAACAATTGTAGGTGAAGATTTTAACATGTTCATCTCAAAAACTGCTAGATCAACAGACAAAAATAAGCCAACTGGAAAATGTGTAAATCCCACAATAAGCTTGATCACATACAACATAACCAGTAACACAGATTGCATATAATTTTCTGAGCCCATAGGAACACTTACAAAAATTCATATTTCAGTACATTTTTCAAAACTTAATACACTTACTAAGTTGGCATTTTGTCTATAATTCAGTGTTGCAGACACTCCCTGAGAATTTCATAATCTTTTTTAAAGAAATGGCTTTTAAGAATGTGGGCTAAAAGTCAACACTTGCTTACCCGCCATTTTATGACTTACTTGTCTTACTGCTTATTCTTTCTGTTTTTTAATTTGTTTTAAGTTTATTTATTTTGAGAGAGAGAGAGGAGAGAGAACCCCAAGCAGGCTCCACTCTGTCTGCTCAGAGCCCGATGTGGGACTCGAACAGTGAGATCATGACCTGAGCTTAAACCTACAGTCATAAGCTTAACAGACTGAGCCACAAAGGCACCCCGTTATTCCTGTTTTAAATTAGGAGATAGCTCCTCTGGATAAACTGTAGTCTCCCAGGCATGACATGTGTCTTCCTTGGAATGGGTATTACAGTCCGAAACACATTCTTCTGACTACCTCTAATGCTAGTAAATTATTATCTTTATTGTTATCAGAAATTGTTTAGGATCATATCTGGTGAATAAGGCGGATATTTTGAGTCACATGTAAGTTTTGACTTTAAAAGAATCATACTGACTATAGAATGAATATTATTGGTATCCTTTCAGCCTTCTTCCAACAATACTCCCTTCTGTTGACTCTTAAACTTCTCCCCCTACTCTTAGTTCAGACACATTGGGTGAAACTAAGACTCTGTGGGGAAGCACACGCCCCAGAACTAAACCAGACATCATATTGCATTAGCTTGGCCTCAGAGATGGTTTCACTGTGAGCATGCAGTCTACATCTCAGGACTTCTCTGAGAGCTACCAGAAATGGAGCTCCCTGTTTCTGATGGATTTTAACTTAAAGGGATACTACAGTCACTTTTGTCACAACACAGGAAAAGCCAATCCGAGAATGGGGCCAACACAAAGAAGGTGGGCCTAGGGACAAGTTGACAAACAAGATCCTGATGACACTATTCAAGTTTCTCTGTCCACCTGTGTTTGAAGGTAGAGCCCCCTGGCCAACTTTCCAGTTATACAGACCAATAAATTCCCTTTTTGCTCAAATCATTTGAGTGGAGTTTTCTGTAATATTCAACCAACAGTTTTGATAATGTGACTTGTTTAGATAGCTCATAAATTTGCTTTAAAGGCAATTCCAGAAGAGAAACAAAAATATTTCAAACTGTGACAATATAATTGAAATGAAATCTCCTAAAGTGATTACAGTGGAAAAGAAACATTCAGATGTGTAGATTGTTAAATATTTGGTAAAATGTCAGTCTGTTTAATTTTAATTCACAGTTCAGCTATTCTAAAGTTAGATATTCTTCTTGCTATGACCTGGTCATTTGCCCATCCTTGTAACATAGTGTTTGGGCAGTGTTACTAGAAGAGAAAAATAAAAATCGGTGCTAAGCAGATAAAAGTAACAGATATTCATCACAGTTACCTTTGAACAAGCTTGAGCATTATAGGAAAGCATTTTAATTTTTCATGGTTTATCAGATTTTAAAATTTTTAAAGAGAGACTGTGCTTTATATTAAAGATTTTAACCTAGAATCCATAGACTATTATATGATTCAGATTACCCATAATACCTCTGATAATACACAAAATTTGTGTGCATGACTGTATGGAGATTTGGGAAAAGGAAATCTATAGCTTTTCTCAGATTATCATAAAAGTCCATAATGCAAGAAAGAGAAATAACTGCCTTGTAGACAGTGATGTGGTTTGGATATCTAATGAAGAAATTTCAGGAGAAATACATACAGATTTTCAAATGACTCAAGATAGAACATACCCAGTACATTAATCTGTGGTTATCTCTGGTAATGGGATAAGATCTCAATTTCTTTCTTTGAAACTTTCCTGCATTTCCAACATTATTTATGATGAATATGAATTATGTCAGTAGTATAAAAAGTTAATTTAAGAAAAAATAGTCTACCTTTATCCCTGAGTCTAACTTAAAATTCCCAGGTCAACTATAGTAATTAAACCATTTCAATATTTAGACCAATGGGCAGTATAAGAATGAAGCATCAAAATTCAAAGGCTTTAAAAACTCACTCAAAGTAATCAGAAAATCCCATATTCTCTGAACCAAAATTTGGCAATTCTCTCTTAAGCTTCCTAATTACCCAAACATTCAAGGTATAAAAAAGGAAAGAAAAAAGAAAAAGTAAGGAAAATGTGAACCACCATTCCTAAATCAATCCTACTATCAAATTCTATTCTCATTCAAATGCTCCCCCAAGAGCTTTAAAAATTCAGTGGTGAACAGTGTCTTCCAATAAAGTGCACCACTGAGCTCAGTGCCAAAAGATTAATAAAACTTAACCAAGATAATTACTTAAAAGTGGTCTCCATTGGGTGAGTCAGGGTGAGAAAAGATTCATTCCTGCTAGTAATAATTATCCCTGGGTAAATTATTTTCTAACTATGCTCTCTCAAAGGTCCCTTTTGCCAGAGAGCTTTTACGGGGAAACCAATAGCCTACTAGGGTTTCTTTTAAGGTCATAATCCACTTGCCAGCCTATGTCAACCTAACAGTCATCTTCTCTATTGTTATTCCTTTTTTCCAAACCTTTCTAGAATGTATTCTTCATCCATTCCTTTCCCCCAACTAGAAAATAAAAACAACAATAACAAGTAGCATTAATGGACTACTTAGTATAATGCCCAGCATATAGAAAGTGCTTTATAGTCACCTTTTCCTTTATTCGTTATTTTATTCACTCAACAATTGTGTATTGACTACCCACCACTTGTCAAGCATCATGCTAGATTCATAGTATACATTAGTGATGCTAGCAGATGCTCATATGGAAGTTTTTATTGCATAGAGAGACGGGCAATAAAAAATACAATAAGCAAATTATATGGAATTTAAGGAGGTGATAATAAAAAGTAAAGCAGGATTAAGAGATTGGGAGTGCCATAGCAGGGCCAGAACATGGCACACTGTTAAAAGGTGGAGGTAGCCCAGGCTTTGTTGAGAAAGTAAGATGTGAAAAAAGATTTGAAGGGAAGTTAGCTCAGAGAATACTTGAAGGAGGAATGTTCTAGGCAGGGAAAACTGTTAGCACAAAATTGTTACCACAAAAATTGCAGAGCAAGAGCTTAAATGGCCATTCAAGGAACAAGCAGGCAACAAACTATTACAGGTGAAAAAGGAAGAGAATACTTGGTGATGAAGCCAGAGAAGCAACGGAAGTGCCGGTTGTATACAGCCTTGCAGGCCTTTGTAAAAACTTTACTTTTTTGAGAGAAGTGGAATCCACTCAACAGCGTTAGAAGAATTATAGGACCTTACATTTTTAAAGATCTCTCCACAAGCTCAAGTGATGTTGAGGAAAGACAGCAGAAAACAATGCTGGAAAGAGTGTAGGAGGTGAACTCAGATGAAGATGGTAGCCGCAGAAGTGGTGGGAAGTGCCTGGACTCAGAATTTTCTTTGTAGGCAGACACAAGTGTGTCTGGGGTCTGAGACAGATAAACAAGGATGCCTTGGGAAACAAGTTGACCTTGGCAACTGGATCAAGCTGTCCTCAGTGGGATGGAGATGGCTATGGGTAAAGCAGGTTTGAGGGAGGAGTTCAAGATTTCAGTTTTGGATGTGTTCAGCTGGGAACGTAGATTAGCCCTCCAAATGGAGATGCTGAATAAGCAAGCAGATATATGGGTCTGAAATTTGAGGAAGTTCTGGATTCGAGATAAAAATTCTGGAGTCATCAGCATATGTGTGGTATTTAAAGCCATGAGGCTCACAGATAGGGAGGGCAGAGTGGAGGAGGGAAAATAAAGCAGAAGGTCTGAGCTCTAAGACACTCCAATATTAAAAGTCCAGGAAGACTAGGGAAAAAATTGTAAAAGAACTGAGGATAAGAGATCTGTGAAGTGGGAGAAAAACATCATAGTATTTAATTCAGGTAGCAACCAGGTACTATTATTATTTCCATTTTCCAGGTGAGAAAATCAAGGCATAGCAAAGTTATGCTTCCCCAGTCGTCAGCTCTAATGGCCTGGATTTGACTTAGGCTTGTCTGATTCCAAAGTTCATACACTAATCCAGAATGCTAAATTGCTACCTGCCTTATTTTCAAGGCATATCTCTTCCCTAAAAATATTGCCTTCTTTTTATCTATCAAATGCTCATTCTCCTACAGAACATGCAATTTAAGACTAAAATATTTCGATACACTCTCCCTTCTCCCATTGGTTCTTGCTCTTTCCACCGTCATCTTTTAAAAATGAGCTTTCAGGGGCGCCTGGGTGGCTCAGTCGGTTAAGCGTCCGACTTCACCTCAGGTCATGATCTCACGGTTCGTGGGTTCAAGCCCCGCATCAGGCTCTGTGCTGACAGCTAGCTCAGAGCCTGGAGCCTGTTTCAGATTCTGTGTCTCCCTCTCTCTCTGACCCTCCCCTGCTCATGCTGTCTCTCTCTCTCTCTCTCAGAAATAAATAAAAACATTTTTTTAAAATGCACCTTCACTTCTTCAAGGTACATCTGATTCCTCTGAAACTCCTTGCAGCCTTCCTTGTTATTATCTTCCATTAACCTCCAGATCACATCGTAACATCCACTGAGGACTCTGGAAATTAATTCACTATCAATGTGGATGCCTGTCCAACAGTTCCTTTTTCACTGCTGAGACTTGAGTCAACCTAAGCACCCAGGATTCTGATACTCTGCTCTACAAAAAACAGTTTCTTGGACTTCCATATAATTCACCCCCTCATTCCCACCAAATTTAATGATCAACTTTTTCAAGCCCAGCAATTCCTGACCCCTCCATTTCCCTCTTCTCATTGACACTGACCCTGACCTCCCTTCCCTATTGAGCTGCAGCTTCCAAAACAACTCAACCTTGTACAGACTCTATAGTCCTCATTTACTCTTACACCTCAGCTGCTAAGGATTGCAGACGTAATCACCCCCAAAGGTGATCAACTGCATCTGTTCCTATTCCTCCTTCTTTTCATCATGCCTCGAAGGAATAGATGTCACTTTTCTTATCTAAGATTAATCCCTCTGTCTGCTTATGCTTTGAATCCCATCAGGAAATAAACAGGCTCCAGTGTAAAAAGACAAGCCAGCATACATGGACTATTCTTCTGGCACTCTTTGGATTCAGAGTGATTTCTCATCTCTCTCTCTCACTCTCTCTCTACTAGAATCCTACTGCTCTTTACAAACTTAGCTCAAAAATTCCTTTGACTCTATGATCATCCCTAACTGGAACATCTCTCTATTTGAATTTCCAAAACATTTTTCAGTATCATTCTTAGGTCACTTATCCCATAATACACCATAGTTTGTGCTTCCTTTCCTTGTGTCTTTCTTTTAACAAATACTTTCATGTAGTGCTTTTAATGTCCTAGACACTGTTCTAAACACATTTTAAAATATTAACTCATTTAATAGCATCAACAATTATAAACATTTTGTCATTTAAATATATGTATATGCTTTGCTATATTATATAACAAAGATCTTGAAGGCGAAATTCATAATGCTATCTTGACTTCTTGCTATTATACTGTCCCAGATGAGTGGGCACCTTGCACATAATAGGCATTCAATATGTTTTCCAAATGCACAAATGCTTGGAAATAATTTAGACATCTTCCAATCCTCATACCAATGCCAAAATTCCATATCCTCGCTTCTTGCATAAAGTGAAGGCAGATTTTACATCGCTTTTTAGTTATGATAGGAAAAAATCGCATATAGTCAGATTTACCGTTGAAAATGTCTCAGAAAGGTGCTGTGTTTTTGAGGTCTTCCATGCTATCTTTCAGTAAGTCTAGGAAACCCAGGATGCCCTTCAGAGTTGCAGAGATACCTGTTCACTCTACTGAATGCCAAATGAGATTAACTGGTTTGCATCTTGTAAGACAATGATGCAGCTTTAAATCCTAAAATCACTTTCAACTGGTGAGATGGTCACACACTGAGAGTCAGGTGGGAACTAGAAATTGAGATCAACTGACAGAACTACAGACTCCTATTTCCTAATCCACAGTCACTCACAGCATACGCTTATCAGGTAGGTGTACGGCAGGTAAACTTGCCAAAGTTTCTCACACTACCATATCTTCTTGACTCTGAAAACATTAACCACAAGACACACAATTTTATTTACTGTGAAGAAATTTTAAATACCACCTATTACATTATGCCATGCCATCAACCAGAATAAGAAGAATCCTGATTTGAGAAATGTTAAAATACATATTTTAGAATCAGTTTAGTATTAACATTTTAGACCCAAACTGAAGATCCTGAAGAGCAAGGAAATTCATTTTGTGCACCCGACAGGGCCTAGTATATAATAGACAATAATCTTTTGTTTAATTTAATCAAACATATGTAAAATGCAGTTAAAAGTTTTCTAGTATGTTAGGGAACCTCTCTCAACTCTCTATGAAAAGTCATAATGAGTCAGTATCTCATAAAGTCACTAGAATAAAATTGATTTGGAAGAAATTTCAGTCGAGCACATAAGTAGATTTCTCTTTATTAGAAATATAAAACCCAAAGAATAAAGCATTTTGACCCCAATACTCATTCGTAAACAAGTGTAATCTCATTAATACAGGACTAAAACGGTCTGGAATAGTAGGCAACAGGTTCCCTGAGAGTTGTAGGTAGAACCAAGAAGGTAAGCAATTGACCAAATTATCATGTTTACTAATTATATATGAACTTCCGAGGATGAGGGGCATTCTTGCCTCTCTCCTTGTATTTCTGCTCTGCCCACAGGGGTCACTTTTGCCTAAGCATCCACTACTGTCCACTCCCTTATTAGCTACATTCCATTTCCCCACACCATTCCCCTGGAACCAAATAAGAGGTATAATGCTACAAGAAATTAGTCACAGCTGAGACTACCTAACCCTGGATCCATTTCACAAGTGGATAGGATCACTACAGCGAAATTTGAAACTTTAATTCTCAGTCTGTGGTTGGGTGATCAGATGGGTTGCCCTGCAGGCCAACCATCAGGTGAGAGAGAACTGGAAATCTGCTCTTAGGTTTCCAGACCTAAGTCTTGTGCTCTAGCATTTGGTAGGCAAGACCATCAGGCAACTATTCAGATATTATTTCCTATTTAAATATAGTTCTTAGTGTCTATGCTCCCTCTTTCAGAAGATCTAGGAAAGAGAATGATACATGGTAGGAATCCAGCAACCAAACCTTAAAGTGAACCTCCTCTTCTCATCCCCACAGCCACCCCTACTGCTTTAGCATTACCCTATAGTTCTAATCATCAGGGTCCACATCCATTTATTTTAGTCCTCAGCTTAGTTCCTTCCCTCTCACACCCCACTGTCACTCAAGAGAAAACTAGAACAGTGCCCTGGCCCTGTTATAACATGGGAACAACCTCGATTTTTCACACACAGAAAATCAGTGAGAAAAGCCTTATGCATCTAAGCCATTTAATGACCTCATAAGAAACTTGATAAATGAATGGATGGGTGGATAAATGATAGATATGAATTACGGGTGAAACATGAAATAAGAAGGGGGAAAAAACAAACAAAATGTAGAAAACCATTCAGAAAGTATGTCCTCATCTTCAGTGGGTGAAGATTTATGTCAAACATTATTGTTCCTTCTTAGATTTTCTTGCCAATTTTGCTACATATCATTAACTCTGTATCATCTGCTCAGATAAAATTTCAATAGAGCATGTTATATCTCTTTATAGACATATATAGGACTTCATTTTCCCTAGCATCCTGGACTTCTAGAAATGGAAAGAACATCAGTGATCATTAAATGCACTCCATACGTATTCTGGATGAGGATCAATGGATTGTCCATGACTTGCCTAATGCATTAGCCACTAATTAAGAACCATTGCATTAGGCAAATATGCTTTTACCAAAGAACTCCAGCCACAAAGACTTATCAGAGTTAAGAAATAGAATAACAAAGAGAATTTTTACTCTTTCAATATTTGCATGAGGGGAGGATGCATTGGGGAAGAATGGGGAAAAAAGCATAGAATTCAGACAAATAGAATGTTAGTGGGGACACTTGAAATACTGCCCAAAGAAACATTCTAGGAGCCTGGGCAGCCCACATAGTTATTGTTTAATAGAACCAGCTTGATATTTCAATATAAAAGTAAGAATGACTGAAAAAGTGAGTAAGCATCTCATTAGAAACCATTTTTAAATTCCACTTTTCAAGTCTCATCATAATATCAAAGAAATAGCACATTTTTTTCACTTAGAAACTATCAGATATTCTTTTGTGGTCATCCTTGATTTATTCTAAAAGCACCTAAGTATTCTAAGTGGCAACGTTATCAGGTATGTATCCATATTTTGCATTTTTACATGCACATATTTAAATATCTATCTAAATATACAAACTGTTGTTGCAATTTTGTGTTTCAAAAATGAAATAACTAACAGTGATGCAAATTGTAGTGCTTTTTTATTTTTTATTTTTATTATTTTTTAAAATATAATTTATTGTCAAATTGCCTAAAATACAGTGTGTGCACATACATACGGTGTATACAGTGTGATCTTGGTTCCACAATTGTATGTTACACAAATTGGCTAACATACAGTGTGTACAGTGTGCTCTTGGTTTTGGAGGTAGATTCCCATGGTTCATCACTTATATACAACACCCAGTGCTTATCCCAACAAATGCCCTCCTCAATGACCATCACCCATTTTCCTCTCTCCCCCACCCCCCGATTTGAGATCTTTAAAAAAAAAAAAAAAGGCTGCTGTGTTTGTATGAACATCTATACAAATAACAGGCTTATCTTACTGAAAAAAATTTTTTTTAGTCCCTCACGTACACTCCTCTTAACAGAATCAACTTAATTTCATTTGACATTGTCCTTTCCAGAACTGCAAGTTCAATGAACACAGCAGGTCCTGATCTTGGTTTTTAACAGATGGCCTCAACAATATGACAGTAATAGCATCTGACATGTGTTGTTTCAATGATCTCTTTTACTCTTGGAAAAGTATGGAAGCGTTAGATCCCGTGTGTTCCTTCAGATTGTTATTTCTGGCACGTTCTTCTTGGCATATGTTATGATGAACCATTCATAACAAATTAAATTTTCATTAAGGTAAAAAAAAATCTTTATAATCCATAAGCCTACAATTTGTCTCAGTTCCCAAGGTAACATATCCTGTGCATAGGGGCCAGTTCTACGGCTAATGGGGTGTGGGGCTGGTTTAAATCTATTTTTTAAGAATTAGCTCTTTTGCTAAAGGGGATGGGGGAGGAGGGCCAGTGGGAAAAACCTGGAATCCTAGGAATGGAAAAGAAAGGAGATGTCTGGAAGATTCGTGGCCTTGTTCAGAAAGCATTTTGTGGGGACACAGAAATCATAGAATCCCAGGAAACACATCAAAAGAGCCTAAGCCACATGGTGGCAGTTGAATGGCACCACATGGGCTGGATATAAAGACCAGCTGGAGCAGACAGAGTTCCTGTACCTTTAAGGTAGAGCTTTAGAGCTGATTGTAGCTGTAATTAACTGTTTCCTCTAACTGTGCCATGGAATTTTCCTGAAGGACCCAGTGGTTTTACTCACTGGAGGGTTTAGTAAAATGGGATTTCAGGCAGCGCAGTGCTTTCAACTCAAAGAAGCTAAATCTAGTTAAAGCAGAAACATCAATGATTTTCAGTCAGCGCGCATCATAGAAATGTCTGAGCATCATCAACCACTGTTGATTGCTTCTTTCAGAAGCAAGCTGCAACGAAATGGGGACCAGAGAGCGAGAAAGCTAGCCTAGGCTGCTCTCTTCCTGAGCTGGCACTTAAATCCCATATAATTTTTTTCCTATAATAATGTATTCAAGCCTACTTAGTAACTGGTAGACTACTTTATTTTCAATGTACACTGAAAATACTGGCTAGCATTTGGGAATGAATTTGAATTTAATTCTTGACCTTGCCTCACCTTTAGCACAACCTTCACTTTGGTGATGTCTCATAATTACTTAAGAGACAAATCTCTTCCTCTGTGAGCTCTTGGCTATCATGCACTCCTCAGGACTCTTTGTGTTGTTGTTTAGTCTTATTCATTTATTTGAGAGAGACAGAGACAGCACAGGTAGGGGAGGGGCAGAGAGAGAGAGGGAGAGAGAGGATCCCAAGCAGGCTCCACACTGCCAACACAGAATCCAACACAGACTCAAACTCACAAAACTGTGAGATCACGACCTGAGCCTAAACCAAGAGTCAGACACTCAACCCGCTGAGACACCCAGGTGCCTTTCATGGGACTCTTTTCAATATTTTCTTTCTACTGAAAATTGAGGTCAACTATTCACAAAGAGAATATAAAAGTACATAAATTGAAGTCCAAAACAATGTCACATAAACAAACAGCTTTACTGTCGAATATTTTATAATAATAGCGGGTACATAAATATTACCTATGCTTCAGAAATAAACACGTTTTACTCTCCCAAGTAGTTTCAGGTAGGAAAGAAGAAAACTGAAAAACAAATTAGGGGAATGCAATGAGAGCTAGTAGTCGGGCAGGAGGCTTTTCGGTGTGGCCACTTACTGAGAAGGACAGGAGAGAGGCTCAAAGCCTCTAGGAAAAGTGGCAGGCATAAAATTGTAGCTCTAGAGTAGAGCAGCTGCAAAATATTTCACTCGAAAAAGAAGTTCCAAGAAATACATGTGCATGAGATTCAGTACTTCATAGATGCTACCAAAGAACTCACGGAAATAAGTGTTTGTGAAAGAAAGCAGAGAGAGCATCTGAGGGAATCAAAGTGAAGTACCCACTTGAGAAAGCAGCATCTGTGATGGAAAGAGCAGTGTGTCCCTGGAGCCAGCAAGTTGAGCAAGCGATCGGAACAGAGAACGTGTCCTGGGGACACTCTGCAATACTCTAGCCTGAAGTCGCTTAAACCCCTTGGAAGAGGTCAACTCTTTTGGACAAAGGTCCAAACTGAAATCGCCTTCTGTCCAAGTTGGACCTAACATAAGTGCTATTGCCACACATACTCACTGTGTTCACTTGAAAACTCATACATGACAAGTGGTCTGACCTCACTTTCTCATGAGATTAATTTTGCATTAGGTATTTTCACTGGCAGGGCAAATCAACCATTATTTTATATAGAACAATCATTCTTCTTTCTTGAAGTAAATCTGGGTAAGAAACTCTGATTGGCTTTCTGAGACATTGAAGACTCAGTAAAATGAAATTGAGATAAAATAGGGATTTTTTTTTTCAAAAGAACCAATTTTACACTAGCTACAAAGCAAACCTCAATTAGTTTATAAAAGCAGAATTGGGACAGACTCCGTTTTTTAACCACCATGGAATAAAAGAAGTCAATAAGAAAGCTAGGACTGGTTAGATATTTTAAAATGTTCTCCCAAGTACATTTGGATCAAAAGGGAAGTTAAAAATGTATAATAGACTATTGAAAGGAAAACACAAAAAGGAAAAATGGCTATATTGATGATAGGGTCAAGCAGAAATGCTGTCAATTTTAAAAGAAATAATAAATGAACAAGCCTTCGAGGTAAGACATTATAGAAAACACTCATTCAAAATTGAATTCTGAGTCTACCTGGAACTTAATCTTTTGCCCCTTCAACATCTCAGTGGATGGCCCCACCGTCTACTCAATTGCTTTAGTCCCAAATCTGTGTGCTATCCTTGATTCTGCCCTTTCCTTTTGATAACTCGTATTCTTCTACTTCATGGCCTCCACCACATACCAAGGTCCATCATCCTTTCACTTGGACCATGGCAATGACTTTCTTCCACTCTTGCCCACCTAGAAGCCATTCTCCGCACAGTGGCCAGGAGGTGCCTTGAAAATTAGATTATATTTCTGCTATTAAAACTATTCAATGATTTCCTATTTCATGCATATTAAAATCCAAATTTTGCCCCAAGATCTTACCTCAAAGACTGTAGACTGGTACCTGTGAACAGAATTTGACCCACAGACATGTGTGTTTGCCCTAAAGAGTGTTTCAGAGATTTTTACTTCCTGGCCAATATTTTTTTAAAGGATACTATATATTAAAAATGGAGATTCCTGAATTTCCTTGAAAATTTAAGAAACATATCTAAATAGGAACCCATGTTTCCATAAAGCACCAATAGTGAATTCCTACTACTTAATCTTATCTCCAGATCCTAGTCTGGGGATCAGTAGTTCTTTATCATCAAACCTGCACAGTCTCTTTTTCATGTCTTAGTCATGCATATTTTTCTAGATGTAAATATCTTTTACTACACGAGAAAATGAAATCTGGACTGAGGAAACCATATTTTCTTACCCCTGGGGAGTTTTGTTTATGAGACCTGTTCCAAAATGGATTGAAATGGAATGTCTGCATGTTTTTTCCATAATACACTAAATACACTCTTCCAAACCTCCAGATGTATTTTGGCATCACACAGAAAAAAGAAAACTTCCATGATGAAAATTTTCACTTTCCATCTCAATCAATAGAGACCTAAAAAGAGGGGAGGGAAGGAGAGAGGGAAGAAGGGAGATAGGGAGAGAGGGGGAAAGGAAAAAGGGGAAAAGCGTATAGCATGACATAGAGAACAAGAAGATCTCATATGACTAATGCAAGAGTGCTTAACAATGTCGTCTGTAGATGTTATATATAATATATTGATATGTACTCATTTACATTCTATGTGTAGGTGCTAGGGGAGAAAATTGTCTGCCATCTCCAGATTTCAAGCTTCTGGAGGAGGAGGACAGTTTTATCCCTGACCCATCTAATCCATTTGTAGCATCTTCCAAAATCTCCCTAGACACAAAGCAGAAAGAAGCAGTAACATTGTCTTTAGATAGGATTCTTTGTGAAACAGTTGGAAGAAACTTACAACAAAAATTACACGTATTCTTATGTCTCCATAAGGTAGGTAGATAAAAAGCTTTTGTCTGCAATTCAGACAGGATGAATAAAGGTGTTAAGTGACTTGTCCATGCTACGTTTCTGGCTGAATTTCAGGTGACTCTCTATAATTATTTCGCTTTTCAGGTGGCTTTGGAAATTTCTGCTCCTCTATCCCAGCAGAGTGCTTCCATTGTCTTCCCCACCCCTGCTGCAGGGCTAATAGGTCTGTGATAGCAGGCTGCAAGGGTGTCATTAGCCTCTCCCCAGTCCATCAGCTCATCTCATCCAAAAAGAGCTTCAGAACAGTTGGCTAAAAGTTTCCTGTTTGATTTTATTCCCCCACCTCTTTTTTTTTTTTTTTTTTTTTAAGTTGACATGCTCTGGTTTTCCTGAACCAGGGTGATACATAGGAGAATTCAACTGGAACCCAAAGATACAATTTGATCTACTCAAGCATTCCTCTGTATTTGAGCCATTTCGGGCACGAATCAGATTTCCAACAACCCGCAACTACAGGAAACCAAGGCTTCCCGTGTAAATTATCAGTCCACCCATGTTTTCAGCTCAACTGAGATAGGAGAAGTATTAAAATTTTAGATCTCCTTTTCAGTCAATCCATTTAAATAAGATTACAGTCATTTCTATCATATTGAAAATAGAATAAACCCAGAAGTCAAGAAGACTGATTCTCAGACCTAAGTCTGCCATAACTTGGTATTTGATGATGCGGAAATAGCACCAACAGTGCTGTATGACGCCGAGAGCATGACTTCTCTGACCCATCTGTAAAATAAAGACACTACTATTTAATTCACGAGCTGGTTGCAAGGATGAAGTGGATTCTGTTGTAAATGGCATTTCACGGGTGACATTCAATAATATTAGTCTCCTTTCCTATAAAATGAAGGAGTTGAATTAGATGGGCGTTAAGGTCCTCTCTGGTGCTAACATTTTATGTTTCTACTATTTTTTCCTACGTACTTTAACTCGTATACCAGCTTGATTCCTTCCTTTTATCCTCCAAGCTGCAAATATTTAACTCCCACCTGTAGACTCAAAATAGGTCTGAGACAAATATAGTCTCCCACCTGAGACTCTGATGACCAAACCTCCATATCATACCCCATGTTCATGGGGTGTGAGTTGCTGACTGATTTCCTGCCTTGTACCCTGTTCCTCTCAGGTTTGAATCCCATCTTTCTCTTCTCATTCCTCTCATGATGTGGAGGCCAGTCCCTGAGCCCTAGTTGCACGGCATGGTCAATAACACCTGCTGTAAGTCCCCTCTGTACTGACCACCTGCCTGCTTGGACACTCACTGTCTGCCTGCTGCCAGTTGGAGGGCCCTAACCCAGCAGCCAGGACATCTGTCTGCAGACCACTGCCAGGCCTCCCAGATACCAGCTCCCAACTGTCGGCCTGCCTCACAGTGCTCGCCGTGGGAAAGCCAGCCGTCCTCTCCTGCCTGGCTGAGCTAGCCCACTTGTGGGTCCTGCACATCAGCCAAACCCTGGACCCAGTGTGGACATGGACGCTGCCATTAATACAAAGATAATATTGCTTCTTACTTCTAAACCAAATATGTGTTTCTTAAGCATTTGAGAGAACTATCATAATCTCTTTATTTAGTCTATTTCAAAACTACTTTATTTTCTAACTTGTTCTTTTCATTAATTTGCATTTTTATGGAGGTAAAACACATATTCAGAGAAGTGTACAAAACATTAAGTGCCTAGCTCAAGGTATTATGACAAAGCAAACATACCCATGTAACCATAACCAGGTCAAGAAGTATATTAGCCCCCTAGAAGTTTCCCTCGTGCTCTTTTCCAATTACCACTTTTCACTGCTCACCCAAGACAACTGCTATCCTGACTTCTAAACCCACGGTTCAGTTTTGCCTGGTTTTTAATTTTATTTAAGTGGAAAAAGACATTATATATTCTCTTTGCCTTCATTTGCTCAACCTTGTAGGATAAACCCATGTTTGTGTGGCTGTAATTCATTCATTTTCACTCTTATAAAAAATACCACTCTAGCGAGAATGTGGGTAAATGGGAACCCTCTTGCACTGTTAGTAGGAATGCAAACTGGTGCAGCCACTCTGGAAAACAGTATGGAGTTTCCTCAAAAAGTTAAAAATAGAACTACCCTATAATCCAGCAATTGCAGTAGGCATTTACCCAAAGAATACAAAAAAACACTAATTCAGGGGTACCTGGGTGGCTCAGTCGGTTAAACCTCTGACTTCGGCTCAGGTCATGATCTCACGGTTCATGGGTTTGAGCCCCGTGTCAGAGCTCTGTGCTGACAGCTAGCTCAGAGCCTGGAGCCTGCTTCGGATTCTGTGTGTCTCCCTCTCTCTCTGACCCTGCCTTGCTCATACTGTCTCTTTCTCTCTCTCTCTCAGAAATAAAACATTAAAACATTTTTTTAAATCTTTAAAAAAAAAAACTAACTCAAAGGGGTACATGCACCCTGATGTTTACAGCAGCATTATCAACAATTGCCAAATTATGGAAACAGCCTAAGTATCTATCGACTGATGAACAGATCAAGAAGATGTGGTATATGTATATATAGAATGGAATATTACTCGGCCATAAAAAATTAAATATTGCCATTTGTAAGGACATGCATGGAGCTAGAGAGTCTTATGCTAAGCAAAATAAGTCGGTCAGAGAAAGACAAATATCATATTACTTCACTCATATGTGAAATTTAAGAAACAAAGGGGAATGAAGCAAAGGGGGAAAAGTAGAGAGTGAGAGGCAAACTAAGCACAAGATTCTTAACTGTACAGAACAAACTGATGGTTACTAGAGGAGAGGTGGGGGTTGGGGCTGGGTGAAATAGGTGATGGGGATTAAGGAGTGCACTTGTGATGAGCACTGGGTATTGTACAGAACTGTTGAAACATACTGTACACCTAAAACTAATATTAATTACACTGTATATTGGGGTACCTGGGGGGCTAAGTCGGTTAAGCATCTGACTCTTGATTTCAGCTCAGGTCATTATCTCAGTCATGAGATTGAGCCCTGCATCGAGCTCCACTCCACACTGAGTGGAGTCTGCTTAAGATTCTCTCTCTCCTCTCCCTCTGCCCCTCCTTTGCATGCACACACATGCTCTCTCACTCATATTATCTATCTCTTTCCTAATAATAATAAGAATTAATAATAATATTATACTCTATGCTAACTAACTGGGATTTAAGTGAAAACTTTAAAAAACTCTAAAAGAAATATTCCATTCAATAAACCATCCTAATTCACACATTCATTCTACCCTTAATGGTTATTTGGGTTTTTCTCTTCCTTTGGACTATAATAATAATGCTATAAACATTCTTAGAACTGTGATGTAGAATACATCTACTTGTGTTTCTGTCAGGAAAATACTGAGTTATGAGGTATACACACCTTCAACCAAACTGGTTTCAAAGTGGTTGAACTGCCATGCCTACCAGCAGTATGTAAGAATTCCTGTTGCTCCAAATCATCACCAACCCTTGGCATTTTTTAAGTGTTTTGAACTTTAATATTCCCATAAGAGAATACTGTTATCTCATGGTTTTAAATTTGCATTTCTCTAATCACGAATCATGACCATATCATTTGTAGATCCTCCTTTTAAAGTGCTTGTGCAAGTCTCTTGCAAATCTTTCTTGGGTAGCTCCCTTCCTAAGGTCCTCTATTTTATAGGGGTTCTTTATACATTCTGAACAAGACTGTCCATTTTCTGTACTGAAAATACCTTCTCTCACCCTGTGCCTTAATTTTTCATCCTCTTACGGGTATCTTTTGATGAAGAAAAATTATTAATTTTAATGTAGTTTAACTTAGTATCTTTTCCTTCTTTGTTGCTAATTTTGCTGTCCTGTTTAAGAAATCTTTCCTTATCTCAAAGTTATAAAGATAGTCTCCTATAATATACTCAAGAACTGCACTATACATTATTGTAGCCACTAGCTTCATGTCGCTATTTAAATTTAAATTTATATGAACTAAAATTTTTAAGAAATAAAAATTCAGTTTCTTGTTCACATTAGCAAGAAAGGGACAACCCAGGGGCGCCTGGGTGGCTCAGTCGGTAAAGCGTCCGACTTCGGCGCAGGTCATGATCTCACGGTTCGTGGGTTCGAGCCCCGCATAGAGCTTTGTGCTGACAGCTAGTTCAGAGCCTGGAGCCTGCTTCAAATTCTGTGTCTCCCTCTCTCTCTCTCTCTGACCCTCCCCTGATCATGCTGTCTCTCTCTCAGAAATAAACAAAACATTAAAAAAAAAAAAAAAGAAAGAAAGGGACAACCCAAGGGCCTGGTGACTACTGTAATGGACAGCACAATTATAGAATATCTCTATCATCACAGAATAAGAAGCTTTTCTAGAAGCTTTATTGCTTATTGTTTCTGCTTTTTTCATTTTTATGTCTATACCTGATCTGGAATGAATTTTGTGAGATACAGGATATTGTCTTCCATACAGATAAACACTTGACTCGGCACATTAATTAAAAAGACTATTTTTTTCCTATTGCACTGTAATGAAATTGTTGTCCATTAATAAAATATATATGTATAAAATAAATAAAATATTTTACATATTAATGTATCTATAATGTACATTTATAGCTATATAAATATGTTTTATATATTTATTTTTATCTATGACAGCTATTGAATGAAATGAGTCCTCCTATCTTGTTCTTCAAAAGAGTCTTGGCTCTTCCTGATTCTTTGCATTTCCATATAAATTTTATTTCTTTTTTTAAAAAATTATTTATTTATTTTGAGAAAGAAAGAGAGAGGAAGAGAGAGAGAATCCCAAGTAGGCACCATGCTGCCAGGGCAGAGCCCAGCATGGACCTTGACTCCATAAAACCATGAAATCATGACCTGAGCAGAAACCAAGAGTCAGATGCTTAACTGATAGAGCCATCCAGGTGTCCCTCCATATAAATTTTTAAATTAGCTTGATATATTTCACTAAAAAAATACTGAATTTCAATTGATATTCCATTGAATCTCTAAATCAGTTTGGAAAGAGTTTTCCTATTTATTGTATTGAATCTTCTAATCCATGAGTATGGACCATCCATCAAAATATTTACGTCTTCAATTTCTCTCAATAATACTTTATATTTTACTGTGAAGAGTTCTTACACATTTACTAGATTTACTCTAGGGGACTTAATACATTTGTATTTTCTTACACTCTATATTATAGAAACACGGTCAATTTGAAAATTCTAGCAACCTTGCTAAACTTATTTCTCAATGTTACACACCTGATCATGTCATGTGCAAATAATCCTTATACCTTGTATTGCTTTTATAATCTTTATACCTTCAACTTACTGAGTTGGTTAAAACTGTAGTGCATGAATCTATTGGAGGTCCCTGAGAGAAGGCTTTGAGTCATAAAGAAGGACTCACAGGATTCATCATTTAGTCATACTGAATTATTACAGCAGAAGGATATAAAGCAAATTCAGCAAAAAGAAAAGGCACAAGGAGTGAAGTGTGAAGAAAATCAGGAGCAAGCTTCCAAGAGTCTTCTCCAAGTGGAGTAGGACAGGACACACTTAAGTTCTCCCTGTAAACACCCGTAAACTGTTTTCTGGCAGAGAAACCCATTGAAGACTTGGGGCCCAGGGTTTTTACTGGAGGCTGGTCACATAGGCAGCCCCTGTCCAGCATATGCTAAAACTCTAGATTTCTAAAAGGAAAGCAAACATTTAGCATAAACCATGTACAGACAGTTAAGGCCCAGGAGTCACTCTTATCAGTTAAAGAATGAGGGCAATACTCCTGAAATGCAAGTTTCCTGATGCCAACCAAGGACCAACCTTGCCAGCAGGCTTTTGTAAGAATGACAGATTCAGACCCAGGATGCTATCTTTTTTGCACAATGGCGAAGATTGACCAATAATATCTCTTTTTTGTAATATTCTTGTCAGGATGTACTATTATGCTGGCTTCATAAAAAAAATTGGAAAGTATTCTTTCCTCTTTTCTGAAAGAGTACATGTCAGATTGACATTACTTCTTAGTATTTTCTGGAATAAACTAATGAAGTCACCTGAGCCAGAGTTTTAGTTGTGGGAAAGTTTTTAAGTATAAATTTATTCAATAATTATAAGACTATTCAGATTTTAAATTTATTCTTATGTTAGTTTTTGTAAGATTTGTTCTAGGATTTGGGACATTATCATTATTATCCCATTTATACATGAGTAAAATGAGGCAAATAATGTGTCCAAATCTGCATAGCTAGTAAGTTGTGTCACTGGGATTTCAATCTATAAATTCTATTGTCCAGAGGGTGTACACAACTATTACACTACATAGCTTCTCAAAAGCATGCTGTATACAGAAGAGCCTCATAGAAAACCCATAAACTCTTAAGTTTAAATAATCAGACTCTCTTAGGGCCAGATATTCTCTTTAAATAAAAGTCTGATGGAGGCACCCGGGTGGCTCAGTGGGTTAAGCGTCCAGCTTCGGCTCAGGTCATGATCTCACGGTTTGCGGGTCTCCCATTGGGCTCTGTGCAGACAACTCACAACGTGGAGCCTGCTTCAGATTCTGTGTTTCCTTCTCTCCCTGCCCCTACGCTGCCTGCCCTCTGTCTGTCTCTCTCTCTTCCTCAAAAATAAATAAACATTTTTTAAAATGTTAATAAATAGATAAAAGTCTGGTGTACTTGAACACAATTTGTGACATCATTTTAGGTCACTAGGAAATATGCTGAAACCAGTACATCCCAAACTTGGCAGAGCATTTGAGATATTTTGTCAAATTACTCAATCATTGGACTACGAAATCAAAATGTCTGCTGGTAGAATCCAGAAATATGTCCTTTTAAAACTTCTCCCAGTCATTATTATATGCAGCCAGACTTGTAAAACATAGCTCCAGAACTAATGAACCTAGAAGTCGTAACTCCTTAGTTCATGTGCTCAGAGTATTAGCTAAAATAAACATTGTTCCTGTTTCATGCCTGTAAGACTACCTCTATCTCTGGCCGTTATGTCTCCCCAAATGCTTGCTGCTCCTCACCTGGAGAACCAAGTGAGAATAGATTATTACCCCATCCAAACCCATCACAAATAAAGGTCTCTTTCTTTTCTTACAGGAGTACCAGCCCTCAGATTAGAGCCCTGCCCTTTTGAACCTCATTTAACCTGAATTACCTCATAGAGTCATTAACTCTAAATCCAGTAACATGACTTTTGGAGGAACATGATTCCGTCCAAAGCAGCTGAAATAAAAACATCAATTACACAAAAATAACAATAGCCACCTTTTATGACATGGTGATATGTGCCAGCGCCAAGTACTTTGTTTGCAATATCTCATTTAATACTCTGGCATCCTCTCAGGTAACTACCATGATCATCCTGCTTTTTACATGTGAGAAGCACATCCCTCAAAAGATTAAATAATGAAAATCCAGAACATAGCTTTCTCCTGATTACAATTGTCCAATGGCTCCCCATGACTATTAAAATTGTATCTGAACTCTTCACCATGCTGTATGTGGCCCTCTCAACTGGTCCCTGCCACTCTCCCTTTGCTCACTGCACCCCAGCCACATCAGGTCTCTTTTTGTCCCTCAGCCAAACCAAGATTGTTCCCAGTCAAGGCTTACACTTCCGGTTCCTTCCACAATACTCTCCTCACAGATCCGTGCATGCCTGGCTACTTTGTGATTTAGGTCCTAACTGAAATAGATCTTCTCAGACCTGGCTCCCAATTACCCCCAACACAATAGCCTGTGTTTACTTTCTTTGCACACATACTGTTTCTTTGTAACAGTAAATGGCTTATATGTACTTTCTTTATAATTATTTCTAAATAATTCCAAGATATTTTATTTTATTATTTTGTTATATTTTTGGTTGTCTAACATGTCTTACTAGAATGTAAGCATCCAGGACACCTGGATGGCTTGGCTGGTTGAGCGTCAGACTTTGGCTCAGGTCATGACCTCATGGTTCCTGAGTTCAAGCCCTGCATATAGCTCACTGCTGTCAGCTCAGAGCCCACTTCAGATCTTCTGTCTGCCTCTCTCTCTGCCTCTTCCCCACTTGTGCTCTCTCTCTCTCAAAAATAAATAAATATTTAAAAATAAACAAACAAACAAACAAACAAATAAATAAATGTAAGCATCCTAGAGACAAACACCTTGTTTTTTTCTTCTTCACCTCTTTATCCCCAATGCCTAGAACCTGGCACATAATGGCACCAAATCACATTGAATAAATGCAGGAGTAGATGAATGCATGAATGAACAAATGGCCTGTCCATGATCACACAGTTAGGCAATAATAGAATCTAAATTGTAAGCTATTTCAAACCCTCCAAAATCATGTATGAAAGAATTTATTTAAAAAACTATACACCAAACTTAAAAACAAGGAGTAGATTAATTCCTAAAAGAATTTGATTCAACGATTTTTATAACTACCATCTATTAAAGGCCTACCCAGTGGCATGCACTTTGCTAAGTGCTTTCTAAGCACTATACATATAATCATCAAAAACACTCAATAAAGTTGCTGTTATTATCCTCATTTTGCACTAAGGAAATTGAGGTTCATAGAGGTTGAGTAATTTACCCAAGTCACATCTAATAGGTGACTCAGCTATGATGAAACAGGTCTATCTCTAGGATTTAAACTGTCACACTCTGTACAGTAAAATTTGGGTGTTTTAAAATAATGTGGTACACAGTATGTATTTCCTAATCTAAATGTGTATTTACTTGATACTTTAAAATAAATTTAAAACAATGTGTCCAAAAATAACATGTGAATTTTATCATCACTCCTGACGCTTTTCTCTTCAATTCTTTCCCTTAGCAGAGAAACAAGAGGTTACTTGATGATGAAATTTTCCCAGCACTAAAATCTAATATGCTATATAGAAGGACAGTTCCACCAGATAAAACTTATAGATGGCAGATGTCCGGGGCTAATTCATTGTCTTTTAAACAAAATAGCAAGAACGTCTTTGAAGGGACATTTATACCACCTAATAAGTAATCTTACAAAGTGCAGTGTGATGGGGATTATTAACCAGCACAAACTGCTGAGGTTTAATGAATAATGCTAATCTGAATCCATCTGCATAAACTCCCTCCATTTGGGAGTTTTCCCCCAGTTTTCTCTTGAGATGACTATTTACAAACTAAAGTCAGAATTAGAAACTTGCCGAGAGTTATCAGATGCCACATTCTTTAAACATCTCTGGATGCAAAATGCTGACTTAACATGGGAATAACAGATCATACAGGCAGTCTCTCGACTGCTTCCTATCCAACAGCCTGTCTCTATCAGGCCTGAAAACCAGCTTTTAACGGAAACAGCTGAGTTTTAATCTCTTAGATAAAGGATTCTACAGGGGAAAAGAAACATGGAAAACATATACAACTAAAACCACCTGCCTAAGCAACTCAAAAATGGTGACGAGTAAACAAGCCTGGGTGAGTGGGCAAAGCAAGTGAACAAAACAAAGACTAATTATTGCTACTAAAAAGAGTGGGGGCGGGGGGAGAGTTTAAGAGCTTCCCACCAACAGCCTAGAACAGCATGCCCTTGCAAAGCCAGCACATAAATCTGGTGCACTGGATTTCAGGAACACCGGCACATCAAGTGGTGTTATCAATATGGATTTTTCTTCACATGGTTAAATTTTTCTAAACAAAAACTAATGTTTATGATTCTGTCCAGAGCCCTCACTTTTCTCCTTTAAAAAGCTGATGACAGAGGATCAAACTCAGTAATGCAAAAGTCCTTCAATTTCTCAGGAAGGCTTCTGAAGCCTAGGTCCAGATATCACCTTATTACTCTCCTTAAAGTGCAAGCAACATAAAAATCCACCCTTACCAAAGATAAAAGAAAGATTATGGAAGACTTTTCCCAATCATACCCTTCACTTGCACATGTTGAGTGTCTTCCTAGATGGATAAACTGGTTTCCCAGCCTCTGGTCCATTCCTAGCTATCCATCCTTCCTGCCACTGTTGAAGGAGTTTATTCGCACTTCACCTTGAACTCAAATATAAGCATATTTTTTTCCTGCCCCAAACCTTGGATGATGCCCATTTTCTAGCCTTCAGGCCCTCTCCCATTTGGCAAGTTCCTGCCTTTCTGCCATGTGTGCAGTAAACTCAACCATGTTTCAGTCACAGGATTATAGTCTGTTCCCAAATGAACTTCATGGCTACGTATTTCTAGGCCAACATTTCTCAAACACCAGTTCTCCAATGGGCCTCCCAGAAACTGTTCAGGAAATAATTCTCTGGCCTTTGCTCAGACAGTTTCCTCTGCCCTCTTTCTCCACACCTCCAAAAGCCCAGCCTTCTGTAAAGGTCCATTTCAAAGCCTATCTCTGCCAAGAAAACAAGAGAAGCTCTCTTTCCCCAACACTAGAGAATACAGAGGTTCCTCTTTTATCACTTTATAAACAAATATCCATCCAGCGCTTTTTGGTTTGCCAGAAACTTTATTACATATTATCTCTTTACATATTTACAAAAGTTCTGCATTTTCAGTTCTTTTGGGGGAGGGGGATTTTCAGAAGCTCAGAGAAGTTACTTCTATCTGAACTCCATTTTTGTCTGTAAAATAGGAACAATAATAACATAACTAAGGAATCATAGGAAATATTGTTGTTATTAAAACAAGGAACTTATTCCCAAGGACTTTACATGGTTCTCAAACAGAACACAGACATAAACTTCACTAACACATATATCAAGTTTGTTTCCATGGTGTTTTTTTAGTTTAGCCAACATTTAAAGATTAAGAGTTTACAGAAAATCCAGATCAATTATTTGGCTTCTTTCTTTCTCATAAACGAAGGAGGAGGAGGAGGAGGAGGAAGAGAAGGAGAAGGAGAAGAAGAAGAAGAAGAAGAAGAAGAAGAAGAAGAAGAAGAGGAGGAGGAGGAGGAGGAGGAGGAATAAGGAAGAGGAAGACAAGGAGAAGGAAAAAGAAGAATAAGAATATTTAACATTCCTAGGAGCACCTAGGTGGTTCAGGCAGTTGAGCGTCCAACTCTTAATTTCAGCTCAGGTCATGATCTCACAGTTCATGGGCTTGAGCTCTATGTGGAGCACTTACTTGGGACTCTCTCTCTCTCTCTGCCTTTCCCCCACTTTCTCTCTCTCTCTCTCTCTCTCTCTTTCTCTCTCTCTCTCTCTATCCAAATGAATAAATAAACTTAAAAAACAAGAATATTTCAGGGTGCCTGGGTGGCTCAGTCGGTTAAGCATCCGACTTCGACTCAGGTCATGATCTCAGAGTTGGTGGGTTCGAGCCCCGCGTCGGGCTCTGTGCTGACTGCCAGCTCACAGCCTGGAGCCTGTTTCAGTCTGTGACTCCCTCTCTCTCTGACCCTCTCCTGCTCACGCTGTCTCTCTCTCTCTCTCAGAGATAAGTAAAACATTTAAAAAATTTTTTTAAGACAAGAATATTTAACATTCCTAGGGGCACCTGGGTGGCTCAGTCAGTTAAGTGACCAACTCTTGATTTTGACTCAAGTCATGGTTCGTGACTTTGAGCCCTGCATCAGGTTCTACACTAACAGCACAGAGCCTGGTTGGGTTTCTCTCTCCCTCTCCCTCTCCCTTTACCCCTCCCCTGCTTGTGTACTTCTGTCTCTCTCTGTCTCTCTCTCTCAAAATAAATAAATAAACTTAAAAAATAAGAATATTTAACATTCCTATACAGCACGAATGCCCTGGAACAGAGCAGCTGGTATTTCCTTAGAAAAAGGTATTCATCTACAGTGTGTCACAGTCCTAACAGCTTCTGTGACACTGAAGCCCCGTGTTAGTCCCCATTTATCATCAAATGCTGTGGCTTTTCTCATAGGAGAGAACTGTTTCTCAAATACGTCTCTATCAAAATTGGAAAAGTAAAGCATAATCCAAGAGGACCTCATGTTTCAAGAAAATCAGAAAACAGCACAAACTGAGTGAAAGTAAAAACTATTTTTACACATTTAATAGTCAAAGAAAGTAACTCTGTGTCTTACACTTGGTGCTGTGTTCTGAGTGTTTGTGTCTCCCAAAATTTATATATTGAAATCCTAAACCTAAGAGGATAATATCAGAGGCGAGGGCTTTTGTAAGTGATTAGGTCATGAGGATGGAGCCCTCATGAATGGGATTAGTGCCCTGATAAAAGAGACTCCAGAGAGCTTGCTTGCCCCTTCTGTCACGCGAGGACATTCAGAAGATGGCTGTCGGTGAGGAAGCCAGCTCTCCTCAGACACCCAATCTGCCAGGGCCATGACCTTAAACTTTCCAGGCTCCAGAACTGTGAGAAATAAGTGTCTGTTGTTTATTAGCCACTCTGCTTATGATATTTTGTTATAGTAACCCAAAAAGGCTAAGCCACCTGGGCTGCTTCATTCATTTACATTACTAGCCTGGTCCCCGAAAACATTTGGATTTGCAGTGCCGGACCTCAACTATGAAATCCATGCAGAGAGAGAAAGAGATAACATTTCGTTGTTGTTTATCACTGTATCTTCCATGCCTACAACAATACCTGACACAAAGTAGATCCTCAATAAGTGTTGAATAAACACAGTCTAACAGTAAGGGAGACAGCTATTTAAAAATAATAACTGTAATTACACAGTGACAAGTGATATTTAAAAAGTATATACAGAATATTGTGGAAACACAACATGCTTTGTTTCTTTCTCCAGCAGAACATATAACAAGGGTGAGCAAAAAGGTGTCTATGTCTCCTTGACCACCACTCTCCATGTCACTCTCCACACTAAATGTCAGCTTCGGTAGCAGGGGTTAGTAAACACTTCCTGCCAAATACCAGATAGTCAATATTATAGGCTTTTTGAGCCATAGTCAGAACTATTCCACCCTGCCACTGTAGCAAAAAAGCAGCCATCATCAATATGGAAACGAATGAGCATGGCTGTGTCCCAATAAAATTTTATTAACAGGCAATAAGCCCTATTTGGCCCATGGGCCATAATTTGCTGAATCATGTTCAAGAGGATAGGAACTATTTTTATCATCCTTGTGGCTTGTTGAATTGAATTGAATTATTTGGAGGACTTCACTCTTTTGATTTTGGATTCTGATCTTTGCTGATATATGTATTTATTCACATGAAACAATGGTACCTGATGTTAACCACTTCCAGAAAGATGTTTTTGCAGAAATGGGAAAAGCATTTTTCACGTGTGCCTTCCTAATGGAAACAAAAGTCTTTGGACTTTTTGTAATTAAAGCCCTGACCTCAGTACTACTGCTTGGTCTTAAAAAGATCCAAGGGAATATCAGTTTAACAACCTAAATACTTGTTCTGATATAGACACAATGGACCTCATTTTCTCTGATAAGAACCCTAGGAATGATATTTACTGAGATTATGTTGCTTCCCTAAGTTAGTGTAGATACCTGGGATACAAGAAAAGAATAACATATGAACACCATACCATACATGTGTGAAATTCTCTTATTAAGAAAACAAAGCTCTTCCGGTTAAAGGAAAGAAAATACCCCCCCACCAGAAATTAACAGTCTCATTAGTCCTGCTGTCCCAGATGTGGCTAGATAACAATTTTCTAGAATAGAAAATAAGGAAAAATAAGAGGAAGGGGACAGAGAAAATGGGGAGACAGAAAGACAAGTAAGAAGGAAGAGAACAGAATAGGAGAGGAAGAAATGGCAAGAAAAAGAGAGGAGGAAGAAACCAGTGAGCCTATGGTGTGGTGACAAGTTGTCAGGGATTCCTTCAAAGTCACATAAATATTCCAGGGTCGTTGATAACCAAAGTCTGGTTCACCATATATTTTTTTTAGTTTTTAATGTTTATTTATTTTTGAGAGACAGACAGAATGCCAGCAGTAGAGAGGCAGAGAGAGAGGGAGACACAGAATCTGAAGCAGCTCCAGGCTCTGAGCTGTCAGCACAGAGCCCGACGCAGGGCTCAGACTCACAAGCCATGAGATCATGACCTGAGCCAGAGATGGATGCTTAACCAACTGAGCCACCCAGGTACCCCAACACAGTATTTTTTTAAATCTAGTACATAATATTCTATAGAAGTGAAAGTAATTGGTTATTTCAATTCTATGTGTTAGGGTGCAAACTGGCCCCATACACAGAGGGCAAGGAGAGACTAGAGAAAGATGCAGACCACTCCAGATTGGTAGATGGCAGGTTTTAATAAGCAAGGGAACTAACTGATGAGGCATATCTCAGGCAGCCTCCAGACAAGTAGATCTTCACATGAGCCCACTAGACTTAAAAGCTTATATGGAGGCCTTAACAGGGTTCAGTGACATACATGGTACAACAGATAGGCTCACCAACACATTTTCTCTCAAATCAGCATCCTTGAAAACAGCTTCAGCTGTGGGAATGGTGAGCTGAACATACATATCAGGAAACGAGGAGAGTGAGGAGGTTCAAATTGTCCTGATCCAGCCCTGAGTTAAGCAGTCACAGGCACAAAACAGACACATAGATCAATGGAGCAGAATAGAAAACTCAGAAATGGACCCACAAATGTATGGCCAATTAATCTTCAACAAAGCAGGAAAGAATATCTAATGGAAAAAAGACAGTCTCTTCTGCAAATGGTGTTGGGAAAACTGGACAGCCACATGCAGAAGAATGAACCTGGAGCACTTTCTTACATCATACACAAAAATAAACTCAAAATGGATGAAAGACCTAAATATAAGACAGGAAACCATCAAAATCCTAGAGGAGAAAACAGGCAACAACCTCTTTGACCTCAGCCACAGCAATTTCTTACTAGACATTTTTCTGGACGCACGGGTAACAAAAGCAAAAATGAACTATTGGGACCTCATCAAGATAAAAAAAAAAAACACCTGTACAGCAAAGGAAGCAATCAGCAAAATGAAAAGGCAACTGATGGAATGGGAAAAGATATTTACAAATGACATATCAGGTAAAGGGTTAGTATCCAAAATCTATGAAGAATTTATCAAACTCAACACCCAAAAATCAAATAATCCAGTGAAGAAATGGGCAAAAGACATGAACAGACATTTTTCCAAAGAAGACACCAGACGGCTAACAGACACGTGAAAAGATGCTCAACATCACTCTTCATCTGGGAAATTCAAATCAAAACCACAATGAGATACCACCTCACACTTGTCAGAATGGCTAAAATTAACAACTCAGGCAACAACGGATGTTGGCGACGATGCAGAGAAAGGAGAATGCTTTTGCACTGCTGGTGGGAATACAAACTGGTGCAGCCACTCTGGAGAACAGTATGGAGGTTCCTCAAAAAGTTAAAAATAGAGCTACCTTACAATCCAGGAAGTGAACTGCTAGGTATTTACGCAAAGGATCTAAAAATGCATGCCACATGCACTACCAATGTTTATAGCAGAACACTCAACAATAGCCAAATAATGGAAAGAGCTCAAATGTCCATTGACTGATGAATGGATAAAAAAGATGCAGTATATATACACAATGGCATATTATTTGGCAATCAAAAAGAATGAAATCTTGCCATTTGCAACAACATGGATGGAACTAAAATGTATTATGCCAAGTAAAAAAGGTCATTTAGAGAAAGATAAATATCATATGATTCACTCATGTGTATGATTTAAGAAACAAAACAAACAGAGGGAAACGAAAGCAAAAATAATATAAAAACAGAGAGAGAGAGACAATCCATAAGAGACTCTTAAATACAGAGAACAAATTGAGGGTTCTGGGTGAGGGAATGGGCTAAATGGGTGATGGGAATTAAGGAGGGCACGTGTTGGGATGAACACTGGGTGTTATGTGTAGGTGATGAATCACTAAATTCTACTCCTGAAACCATTATTACACTATATGTTTACTAACTTGGATTTAAAGTTTTATTTAAAAGAAGAGAAAAAAAAGAAAAAAAATTTTAAAAATATAAAATTCAGCCCAGATATAATTACTTTTATTTGGGTATATTTGGGTGTATTTGGGACCCTCAGATCTGTGCTAGTTATGCACTTCATTTCCACCATTTGAGATCTCCATTGTGGGAAGGATCATGCTGCATTTGCCAGTGAAAGAAAATTCATGGGCCATAATGTAGGCCAGATATTACTAAAACAGCGTCAACTGCCATTTAACATGACTTGTTGATTTCAACGAGTATCAGAGAAGAGGCTCCTTGCAAATATGAAAGGAGTGTATGAGGGACTCTGGAGAAATTTAACTCCCATGTTCCACATTCTGAAACCAATGTTGAAACCAAAATATGAGTCAGATTAATATGAGTGTTTTCTTTTTCCTATAATTTTCCCTCCCTGTTCTAAGATGCCCACCAAGTCTTTATGTTTTCTTCTTCTTTTTTTATTTAAACTTTTTTGTGTGTTTATTTATCCGAGAGAGAGACAGAGAGAGAAAGCAGGGCAGGGACAGAGAGAGGGAGACGCAGAATCCAAAGCAGGCTCCAGGGTCTGGACTGTCAGCACAGAGCCTGATATGGGGCTCAAACCCACAAACTGTGAGATCATGACCTGAACCATGAGATCATGACCTGAGCTGAAGTCAGACGCTTAACCGACTGAGCTACCCAGGGGTCCCTAGGTTTTCTTCTTAAGGGAGTTCATGTTGCAAGATCCAAGCAAAAGTTGCTTTAGGATTTTGCATCTTTCTGGATTTTTTTCCCTAAAATCCTAAACTCATTTAGAGAGCTATGCTAAGCCTGCAGAGGAAGAAAGAAAAGAAGGAAATAAGGTGAATGCTTGGAGGGAGAAGTCCCAAGACAAGGAAAGGGATTGAGATCCGTGGGTCTAACAACAAAGAGGTCCCACAAAGAGAGAAGACGGCAGGAGCCCGGAGAGAAATGACTGCCTGGTGTTTGCTGGGAGAGTGGCCAGTAGGTGTGTAGACACCCAACCTCACAACGACCTGCCTCCAGCTTGTAGCAAAAGGAGAAGAGAAAGACAAAAATCTGTACGGTGTCACTTATATGTGGACCCTTAAGGAGAAAAAAAAGGCAAACTCAGAAACGGAGAGTAAAATAGTAGTTGCCAGAGGCTGTGCATGGGGGGAAATGAAAAAATATTGGTCAAAGGGTACAAACTTTTAGTTGTAAGATGAATGAGCTACGAAATGCACCATGCACCATGGTGACTGTAGTCGGTAATACTGTATTATAAACTTGAAATTTGCTAAGACGGTAGATCTTAAGTTTTCTCAACACCAAAAAAAAAAAAAAAAAAAAAAAGGAACAGTGTGGTGATGGATGTGTTTCTTTACTTGGTTGTGGTAACCTTCACAATGTGTACGTATATCAAATTATCATATTGTATGCTTTAAATGTGCACAATTTTATTTATGATTTTATTTGTAACTCAATAAAGCTTAAAAACAGAGGCAGAGCCTGTCCCTATCCAAGATAAATGTGAGCTTGAGGAGACATCCATCCTAACCAAAGACAGGAGAATCCTCCCTAAATATTCCCACTGTAGGATCCACCCACCACCCACCCCATCCTCACCAGCACCGTTGCCCAATTTGGCAACAGAGAGATCCAAAAACCCCTGAAGTTGAATTTCCAGCCAACACAATGAGACAAAGGCTTGGATCAGATTAAATTTGATTTAGAGAAGTGAAAGAAACTTCTTATACCTAAATGTTAGGGTAGAATAAAATATATTGCTGCTGCCCCACTTTTAATGAGTCACTTTAATTTTGTAGAGTTCAGTCACATCTCACATTAAATGCAAAGTAGAATCATTCTTATTCTCAGTTTCCTCCACTCCCAGCTCATGAGCTACAATGTGTCAGACACTTTTCTCAGCACTTCACTGCAACTCTATGAGGGAGACCTATTATTGCCTCCCTATTACATATGAAGAAACTGAGGCACAGAGAGGTTAAATAACTTCCAAGCTTAGCTCATGAGCAAGAGAAGCAGGATTCAAAACCTGGCTATTTGACTTCAGAGGTCATGGTCTCTACCACCTGGCTGCTTCCCTGACTGTACAGGCTGGGTGGGGCCTCCTGCCTTCAGGCAAGAATCCATATCATGTGGAACAAAAAGTTCCTTGTGCCCTCCATGTCCTGGTGTAGCCGTATGATAACAAATGTGAAAACTGAACATTAAAACAAAAGAAGCTTCAGTGAATAGCTGTTGATGACTGAATGTTTTCCTGGACAATCTCCAAAACCAGAAACTTAAAATCTTTTTCTGCAGTAGTGCTTCTTCTAGTGCTTTTAAGTTATAGTGTCTTGATGTCCAACCAGTCTCTCTCTCTTTTTTTTTTTTTTTTAGTTTTCCACAGAAATAGAGAAAGCCTTAACAGCACCTCTTCCATTAAAGGCCCTGTGGCTTCACACAAGAGAAATGCCATCCCCCTTCCCCACCCCCATCATCTCCCTACCCCCACCAGCGCGTGCGGGTGAGGCTCCAGCAAGGCGGAATCCCAGGGCCAGTGGCTGGGCCAGTAGACCGTCACAAGGTGGGACATGGGAAAGGGAAGTACACAGGCACCACCTTGTCTCTGAAGTGCCAACTCCCTCCACTCTAGACCCAAGAGGAAGACCAGAGCTGGCCTGACACTCTGGGAAGGAGTATTGGGGGTGGGGAGTGGGGGGATGGGGTGGAGCGGTAATAAAAAAGGAGCAAAGATCTGCTTAAAATCCTCAGCATATTCCCAGTCTAACCTCTTTTTTTTTCATTTCAACACAGTTTCAGCAATTATGTTTATCCCTTAAATGCCTCCTCTTGTTCATAACTTTGATGATTCTCACATGGGCTGTAGACTGTTTACTCTAATTGTGTTCTTATTAACATTCCCATTTTAAATGGCTAAAAATAAGACATTGACCTTCCAAAGTGAAAGCCTGTTTACTGCCCTTCCTCTGGGAGAAATTAACTTTGGAAATATCTACAGAGTATGTCCAGGGCGATATGTCCATTCATTTTTTTTCCCCGTTTTGTTCTTTAAGGTAGAGCTTCTTGTTTCCTTTCTGGAAGAGACATGGGGTAAAGGCTCACTGGGTCCCCAAGAAAATATCACCAGACAACAAGGAAAAATGGAAAAGGTTTTTGCAGGAGAATGCTAAAGTGACCACTCTTTCCCACATATCCACTGGTCTATTGCTTTTGGCTTTAGGAAAGAGATCAAATAATGAAAGTAAAGTATTTCTCTTAATAGGTGCCAGCCATTAAAAAATGATACCATTTAAGCTCAATTTTTTCATGTAAAGAAAACTATCATTTGATCATTTCAGAGTGGAAAACATGCATTTCTACCAGAAAAAAAAAAAAAAAAAAAAAACCTCCTCTGGAATGTCAACATGAAAAAGCAGGATAGTGATTTTTTTTCTTATACAAAATTGAAGGTTAAGAAATATGAGTTAAACAACGTTTAAATATGAATTAAAACAATCAAAGATCTAAAGAGTTATTTTCAAAGACTTGGAAACCCTAACCCAACATATTCCCTGTGCCTTTATAAATGTGTGTGATAAGTGGTGAGTGTCAGTGCAAAATAATAATTCTATACATTTTATTGATAATTGTCTTCAGCCTGACATATGGAAGGAAACATAATAGTTGCAGGAAATTGCAGCAATATATTTAGTTCCTTTAAACCTCTACTTCAATCACCTTTCATAAAGTAAAAGAAATGAAAGGAACTTTGTAAGATATACAAAGGAAACTAAACTTATTGATATATGCTAGGAGATCCAAACCAATTCCTTTCATCCAGACACACATAATTCTTACTGCAGACCAGGCTTTATTTTTTGGATGAGCAGTCACTCCCTCCCATTAGAGCTTGGGAAGAATGACTATCTCTGATCATGTATCACTATCATTAAAACCAAGGAAATATGCCCACCCACTCCTTGCATATGAAAGGGAAGAAAAGTAAAAAATAATAATCATCAGTGCTTCCAAGCACCAACTTTTTATATCTTTTACAGAGATCATGAATCTTCCAAAATTAATGACAATGGATAAGCTTCCTCAAAGATTTTGCAGGATGCTGCTGGCACTTTTCTGCAAGGTAAAGCGATTTACTTTGCCCTCAGAGGAGGGAAAAAAGGGAAGGCTTAGAAAAATAAACTAGCTTGAACATAAAATTATAAAGCTAAAGAAATAACATATGAAAGAAATATCCTACCTATTCTCAATTTTAATCATCTCAAAACCTAAAGGAGAATTAAACTTATTTATTTCCCCAACTGAGGTCATTTTTGCTGAAATCGCAAAACAAGTCATTTTGCAAAAGAAAGGGAACAAATAATATAGATTTTGTGCTGTCCAGAGTAAATACTATGGATTAAAGAAGAAGGAAAGATGAAAATAAAACTCAGTTGAAAAGAAGTAATTTTAATAAATATATTCTCTACTAGTACTTTAATAATAACTGATTAAATCAACATGTGAATTATAAAAATTTTCTGACAAAATAATTCCTAAGTCTACAGCTGATGCAGGAGATTATAAGTGATCAGCAATATTTGGAAGTTAAATATTCCTAAGATATTTACTGGTAATTATTCACGATTAAGCAAAGGAATGTTGTTTCTGCCCATTATGAATTAAATACTGGTGAAACAGTAAATTCCAATTCAATTATTTTTTCATTCAGAAAATATTTACTGAAGATCTGCTATGTGCCAAACATTTTGTAGACACTGGAAATACAGCAGTGAACAAGAGGGAGGGGAAATCTCAACTAGAGAGGTGTAAGAATGGAGCTTTTGTTCCAATAAAGGAAGACCAAAATGAATAAAGTATATGCATGTTTGATGATGATCACTACTATGGAGAAATAATATAGGAAAGGATGATGAGAAGTGCTGACGGTGGCAGGATCTGGGGAGGAATGGGGAGAGAGAATTGAATAATAACGCTTCACTAAGAAGGCAGTTTTTGTGAAAATACTGGATATCCGCGGAGCAAAAGCATTTCAGGCAGATGAAATAGCAAGTGCAAATAGAAAGTGCAAAAAGCCTTGAGGCAGAAGTATGGTTATCATTTTCAAGCAACATCAAGGAGTGTGTTATTTCTGAAGCAATGTGACGTAAGAAAGTAAGGATGACCCCATGGAGGGAAAGGAATGAGATTAAAATTGCAGGCCTTCTTCTAGGCCATTGTAAGATTTTGGCTTTTTCTTTAAGTTGGGAAGCTTTGGGAGGGTTTAGAAAAGAATGATATGATCTGAGTTCTAGCTCAACAAGATCACTCTGGTTGTAGTGTTAAGGAAGACCGTCAAGAGAAAGAGAGAGTAGAATGGAAACCAAATAAAACTAAAAGATTATTATAGTTATCCAAATAAGAGATGGTGGTAGCTGGGACTTGAATGGTAACAGGGAAGGTGGTGAGAAGTGATAAGATTTGGGATGTATTTTAAAGGTAGAGTCAACAGGGTTTATTGATTAAATATTGGGAGCTAGTATGAGAAAGAAGAATCAAGTATGACACTGAGGATTTTGGTTGAGTACAATCAGCTGAATTACTGATTCTAATTCCTCATGTCTCCCAGTGTCAGCACTGCTTCTTATTACCTTAATATGGACATCATCTGTTTTCCCACCCTTTGACCTTGGGCTCAACCACAAGCTTACCTTTGGCCAATGACATGCATGTAAGTGACTGCCTGCTAGTTCTGAACCTAGGCCTTAGGAAGCCTTACACATTGTTTCTTGCCCTCTTATACTTCTACCTTCAGCTTGAAAAGAACATGCCCTACACTGCCTGCTTGTTCCAGAAAAATAAGAAACAAGTGGAGTAGAGGTGATCAGGTTACCCTACACCAGGAAGCAGACCTACACCAGGAAGTATAGCCAGAGCTGCCTTAGCCTCTGAAACTTGAAGCAGAAGTGCCTAGGCAAGGCCAACCTAGATTAGCCAATTCCAAATCAATCTTTAGATACATGAGTAATAATAAATGATTACTGTTTTAAGCCTTTGAGAGTAGGATTATTTGTTATGAAGCAATAGCTAACTGATACACTGAACAACTTAATAGTTAGAGCTGTGTTTACTAAAACAAGGAAGCCTGCAAGAGAAGCAAGTTTGGGGAAGAAAATCAATATCTTAGTCTTGGACATATTAAATTTGAGTTTCCAATTAGACTTTAAAGCGGAGACTGAATAGAAATTGCACATATCAGGCAAGAAGTTGAGGCTAAAATATAAATTTATGAGTCCAAGGCACTTAGATGTTATTTAAAGCCATGAGATTAGTTAAGATCTCCAAATGAGTATAAGTAAAGAATAGGTGAAATCCAAGCCTTGGGACACTTCAATGTAAAGAGGTTGAGGAAAGGAGGAAGAACAAGCAAAGGAGAGAGGTGTAGGAGCAGACCCAAAAGAAGACAGTGCCTGGAAGCCTAATGAATAAAATTGTGTGCAGAGTAAGAGCCATTGGACCAATTGTATTGACAGGTGAGGTGAGATAAAGACGGAGACATTACCATTAGATCCTTGAGTATGAAGGTCTGATGACTTTACTAAGTTTTGGTAGAATGCTAGGGGTAAAAGCTTAGTGGGAATGAATTCTAAAGAGTGGGAGAAGAAGAGTGCCTGGTGACTCTGTCGGTTAAGCACCCAACTTGGGCTCAGGTCATGATCTTATGGTTCAGGTCATGATCTCAGGGTTCATGAGTTCAAGCCCCACTTTGGGCTCTCTACTGTCAGCATGGAGCCTGCTTCAGATCCTGTCTCCCTCCCCTTCCCCACTCACAGTTGTGCTCTCTCTCTCTCTCTTTCCCCCTGAAAAATAAATAAACATTAAAAAAAGAGTGGGAGAAGAGGAAAATGTCAATATATATAGATTGCTCTTTAACAAGTTTTGCTACATAGGGGAGCAGAGAAATGGGGAAACAGCAAGAAGGAGAAATGAGATTTTACAAAGAGTTTATTGAGTTGTTGTCATTTAATGGTAGGGATAATGGCATTGTTTTTTCATATGCTGATGAGAATGATCCAGCAGAAGATGAAAATTCAAAGAAGGAAAGACAGGGACAATTGATAAGCAGGAGAGAAGATGGCATATATGGAACCAGGGCTAGAAGGCAAATAGTTTTGGATGGAAGCTTATAGAAAGCTTCTAGATTGCTTATATTTTCTCAATGGATTAGGAAGCAAGGCCAGCTAAGAGAGGGGATGAAATAAACAACATGGGAGTTTAAAGACAGAGGAGAAAGTATCACATAAGCTGAGAGAATGGGAAAGTACATGAACCACTTAAGGTCAGGCTGCCTGATCCCCACTTGGGGTGAGTGATCACAGATTTAAAGTGAGACCAACCACACACTTGTGTGTCTGTCTACAATCACAGACTGTTGCATGGTAATAGGCATAAAGTAGGAAGATAGTAAAATTTACCCAATTTGGGATTGTCCCCAACAAAGTCAGAAAGCAATAATGTGCGTCAGGGAAGCTAAGGGTGTACGCAAGGAAATGAAATGACTGACCCTGGAATTTAAGCTGGAGAAGAAGGGAAATGTGGACAAAAGGCAGGTGAGGGAAAGTGAAAAGAGGGAGCCAGGACTTTCAGAGTTAAGGTTATTGAAGGGAGCTGCAAAGTTGGGGTGGTCTTAGCGGGAAGTAGTTGTTCAAAACAGAACCTGTGGAGAGGTTGCAGATATTGGCAACAACAAAGTCGGGATATGAGTGGCAATGAAGAGCTGCAGCAGGCTGCAGGACAGGATATCTGGAGGAAAAGGAATAAGAAGTCAGTGTATTGAAAGATTCATCTGGGCTCCGCTATCAAATTGCCACGAATTCCATCAAGAGGAGTGTTAAAGAGAGTGCCAGTGAAATAAAAGATAAAATCTTCCAGAAACTCAAATGAAAAGTTTTGGGTTTCTGCAAAATATTTATTTCATACCTTAACTGAGTTCACAGGAAGTAGCACTCAAATGTCCCTATAAAACACTTAGCAGGGATCCTGGAAGTACAGTAGAACTTTGTTAACCTACCTCCACTTAACCAGCTTGCCAGGTAGCCTGATAGTCGCTGGCTCCCGGTAAGGCTCTTCTGCCAGAGCCCAGAGCAGTGGGACAGCCCCTAGCAGAGGCCACTCCCCAGCCAGCTCCCTCGATGCTGCTCAGCTGAGCTGGAGGCTTGCCAAGAGGCAGCTAGGTTTGTTCCTAGCCCTGTGTGTGTCACTTAACTTTGTTTTTGTAATTGCATAATTGCATAATTTAATGAAATATCATGTAAGTCCACGATATTTGAATGCAAAAACAGTCATGGCTTCTTTGAAAACCATGCTGAATGCTTTGAAGAGACTCTATAAAAGTGAGTCACTAAAAAATATGCTGTCAGATTAGATGTGAGTGAGACAATCAGAGAGTATTTTTAAAGAATCATAAAAATGAAAGTGTCAGCACCCAAGTTGATGTGCCCATGCCTTAGCTTATTGCTCACATAAAGAAGCCAAACCAGAATTCCCAGACAAATTATGGGTGTGGTTGATGCAAGGAAGATGGTGCAGACTCCAATCAGGGGACATATAGCCAAAATGAAGACAGTGGAAGAGTGCCTAGTAAAGCATCAATCGGTAAAGCATCCAAGTCTTGGTCTCATCTTAGGTCATAATCTCATGGTAGTGGGATCGAGCCCCTCATAAGGTTCTACACTGATAGCGCGGAGCCTGCTTGGGATTCTCTCTCTCCCTTTCTCTCTGCACCACCCCCCCATGCTTGCATACTTCTAAATAAATAAATAAATAAATAAATACTTTTTAGAAAATGAAGACTATGGTTCTACATTATAATACTGAGGAATGAATATATATTTACATGTTCTTAAGGCAAGTAAAATCTATAAGGTATCTTTTTAAAATAATTTCTTGCTTTAAACAACTTCTTCAATTAACCAATTTAACTACTGCCATGATTACATTAGATTATCGGGCTTCCGATCTTACTTTAAACAAGACCAGAATTTAGATAAGCAAACCACGGAGATGAAACAATTCATTCCTAAAGCAAGTCCATTATAAACATGGAGAAAATGTTACCTGGTTGAACTGGGCGGTGACTTTGATCTCCCTTGTTATTTGTGTAAAGTCTTACCATTATCCAAATGGGAACAATGTTATAGGAGCATCAAGGCCACACACTTGCCTTTAAGGCAGGCTGCTCCTGAATTCCTAAATAAATGAAAATCTCTGCACTGAAGTTTCCCTTTGATTCCCTTTATATTAGAATATGAGTTTTGGTATGATGAATTATGTTGTAACTTTACATTCATCATTCACCAGTGTAGGCTGCATGAATGTGCTTATGAAGAAGGTAAATAATTAAACTGACCTGCTCTAGTCCAGAAGGGTATACAACAGTGTGACATAGGAAATATAACAGTGATTATGCTACTGCACAATTTGACTCAGTATTTCCACCCAAGTCCAGAATGTTAGATGAACCAGGCAGTCCACAGAACAGAGAGAGGCTCTGCAGAGGGCCCTAAAAACAGGGCAAACTTCGCGAGGGTAGTAAGGAACAGATGAAAGGCTTCAGCATGGTAAAAGAGGAAAGTCATCCCTTTTGAACACTGTGATGGACTCTATATTTTAAGAAGCAGAAGGAAACTAAAAATTTGCTGCAAATAGTAAGAAATGTCCTGTTCAAAGGAAGTAGCCTTCTAAGTGGAACAAGAACACCATGAGATACACAGAAAAGGATCCAAAAAAAAAAAAAAAAACTTGTATAATATAAGAGAGAAAACTGGAAACAAAGCTATTTGCTCAGCCACATTCAGCTAAGGCTTATTCACATTCTTTAATGAGGATGGTTGAAATTCTGGTCTCATTATCATCGTTTACATTTTATTTGGTTATACTTAGGTTAACCAAATACAAAACTTTATATACTTTTCACCTCATAGCATGAATTCAGTCAGAATGAAAGTTCAAAGTTAAAGAACCCTTGCAGGTTACTGTAGGAGCTGTGATTCGAGACCGAATTATAGTCCTATTAACTACTGCAAGCAAAATTCTGGTACCCATTGCTGATATCATCTCTTTCAGAACAGTTTAGTGATATGTGTTAGGTACTGTAAATTCTTCATACCTATTCACCAAGTGATGCTCCATCTAAGAATTTAGCCTACAGAAATTGAGAGTGAATACGCACTTACCCACAAAAGTTTAGACATAATTCAAATGAACAACTATAGAGAAATGGTTAATTTATGGTACATTCATATGTTGTTGGGTCTTCAGTGAGACCAGAAAAGTAGCAAAATGATCAATGTATATGTATGTAGGGGAGAATATTTGTTATTTTGAGAGTTGGGTCCTGAGTTCTTATTAGGATAGAAATGATTTCAACATAGGAAAGAAGAAGCGAGCTCATATACCCCAAGGAGGGAGGAGAGTGACATCGGTGAGTGAAATGGCCTCTGTCTCAGAGATAACATGGAATATTGGTAGTGGGTGTGTGGCTTACTGAAGAGCACTTACCTACCTGTAAAGACAACCAATCCTCAGCTCCATCTAATTATATCTGGGAATGTGCACCTGTGTCTCTGGAAATGTTGTCATCTCTTCTGATTTTTCTTTTCTTAAGGAGCTAACCACCTGGATATTTTATGCTTTTTGTGTAATGGTCAATATTATAAAGCACCACTCATAGCTCAAGGGCTGCCTAGGTGCCTTCGTGTGTGTGTGTGTGTGTGTGTGTGTGTGTGTGTGTGTGTGTGAGAGAGAGAGAGAGAGAGAGAAGGAAACTCTCTAAGGATAGCCTGGATAGGCTAGCTAAACTGCCCTGCAAAAAAAGTTTAATACGGGGTTGGGGGAAAGAAGAAAAAGGGAGAAAGGAAAGGAAATAAGAAATCAACTAACATAGCAGTATACGGGGTAAGGACTTATAAGAACAAGGATTTTTAGGGGGTCTGGGTGGCTCAGTCAGTTAAGCGTCCAGCTCTTGATTTTGGCTCAGGTCATGATCTCACAGTTCATGAGTTTGAGCCGTGCATTGGGCTCTGTGCTGACAGCCTGGAGCCTGCTTGGGATTCTCTCTCTGTCCCTCTCCCATTTGCACTCTCTTTTCTTTCTCTCCAAAATAAATAAATAAACTTTACAACAAAAGTTTTTTAAATATCCAATTCTTTGGGTTGCACAAACCTTCAGCAAAGCATGCCATGCACACAAATAGCCTGGATAAAGAACAAGAAGCTGTTTTTTGTTCCACCTGATTAATGTGGTCAAGAAGAGAAACATTTTATAAGTTGAGAGATAAGTGAGTTTCAAGGCTTTAATAAAACAGGAAATCGGAGAAAGTGCCATAAAAATATAATTGAACATCCCACGACACAGAAATTAGTGGGTGTATTAAGGTAATCTTACCTGTTATTCCAAGATCTCAATGGTTTAAAACACAGAATTTTATTTTTCTCTCACATCGCAGTTCAGTTGGTGGTGGATAAGAGGGTAGGAGCTCTGCTCCATATAGTTATTTAAATTCTCAGGCTGACAGATAAAGTAACACATGGATTCTAAGATCACCCTGGACATTCAGCAAGTTCTTGGTAGGAGAGAGAGAGTAGAGAATCATGCAAATTATTTCTATGGACCACATTCTACTATCCATCCTTCAATAACATGGCTATACCTAACTATAAAGAAGGCTAAAAATGTGGTCTAGGCATACGCCCAGGAGAAAAGAAAAACTATGTTCTCTGACCCAATGAATTCAAGCCAAGTTTGATTAAATCTTAAAGAAATGGGTAACATGTACATTGATGGATGGATGGATGGATGGATGGAAGGAGACAAGGATATATAGATTTGGAATAGAGATCCCCAAATATTTGTGTATGTATTTACATGTCTACATTGGGGGTATATATATTCACATAAAATGGGCACTTTATCACCCTCCTACACTGTTGGTGGGCATGTAAACTGGTGCAGCCCCTCAGGAAAACAGTGTGGAGGTTCCTCAAAAAATTAACAATAGAACTCCCCTATAACCCAGCAACAGCACTGCTAGGAATTTACCCAAGGGATGCAGGAGTGCTGAATAATAGGAGCACATATACCCCAATGTTCATAGCAGCACTCTCCACAATAGCCAAAATATGGAAAGAGCTTAAGTGTCCATCAACTGACAAATGGATCAAGAAGATGTGGTTTATCTATACCATGGAATACTACATGGCAATGAGAAAGAATGAAATCTGGCCATGTGTAGCAACATGGATGGAACTTGAGGGTGTTATTCTGAGCGTAATAAGTCAGGCAGAGAAGGACAGATACCATATGTTTGCACGTATACGTGGATTAGGAGAAACTTAATGAAGGACCATGGGGGAGAAGAAGGGGAAAAATAGTTGGGGAGAGGACGGGAGGCAAACCATGAGAGACTCTTGAATGCTGAGAACAAACTGAGGGCTGATGGGGGCACTTGTGGGGATGAGCACTGGGTGTTATATGGAAACCAATTTGACAATAAACTATTAAAAAAACAAAAACAAACAACAAAAACAAATGGGCACTTTGTATGCCTTTCCCCTTCTTAGTCTTCTCCCAGAACCTCTAAGATATTGCCATGGTTCCCATGATCTTGTCTCCTCAGATGAGGGCTGACTAAATAGGACAGATACCTTACTCAACCTAGACCAATCAGAGCCTCATTAAAGAGAGTTTGGAATTAAAGAGGAGCAGCAGTTTGAGTTATTGAATTAGGAAGTCATAACAGAGGCTGCTGGTTATCCACCAGTCCCCTTTGTACACAACAATAGGGTTATAGCTGGGCACCTGGTACCACATCTAGATTTGACATTTCCCAGCCTCTAGTGGCAAATTGTGGTTAAGTAGTTTAGCTCATATCAAAGGACTAAGAGTGGAAGTCAGGTATGCAACTTCTAGATAATCTGCCACTTGAAAGATAAGCCCTTTCTCTTGAACTAGTGCTCCCCTGACTCCCTCCCATGAATTGGAAGCTTGGATATGCCCATGAACCAAGTTCAACCAGGCAGACTGTGCCAATCCTCTTGGGAATGGCAGAGCAAAAAGATGGAAGAAACCTGGAATCCAGAATGACTGCATGGAGCAGACCTGTCCCATCGCCCTGGAGAGAGATAGAAATAAACTTCTTTTAAGCCGCCGTATTTTGGGGGCTCTTTGATGCAGCAACTCAGCCTTTACTGAAACTAATACGAAGGCCATGAACTACAGTAGCCGTATGCATGTCCAAAGCTGAAAAACTTAGCGGGCAAGAGCAGAAAAACACCAGAAAGGAGCAAAGATAAGAAAACATTCTGTCTTAGAGAAATGAAAAGTGTCAAAATTATTGTCGTCTTTTCAGTGACCAGAACCCTTCTTTCTTGATGTACTTGGATTTTACAGATGTCCTTTCACTAAATGTCCATTTTTGCTTGAGCTCAGTTGAGCTTCTGTTGGTTCTAGCTACAAAACCTCTAAGACTGTAAGACAGCATGAATGTCAAGAGCAGTTGTGTCTGGGAGGTAGGTGTGCATGTCATTTTATTTCCTTTTTTTAAATTTCCCCAACACCGTATAATGAAAAAAACATTGTTGTTATTTTTTTACAGGAGAAAGGTTATATTGAATTTTTTTTTCTACTACAAGAGGGGTTAAATAGGAAAAATAACCCTTCTAACAGAATTCTCTCTTAGCCATTCTTCTTGTCTAGGTGTGCCAGATAATACATTAATAATAATGATACTCTTCCCCATATATCTGTCATGTGTGAGACACTGTACTATGAATTCTTAATACGTTATTTCATCTTTGCACCAAGTATATGAGAAAAATAATATCCCCATTTTAAGTATAAAGAAATTGATTAGCTTTCCCAAGGTAAGTAAACTACTCCCCCCTCCAAAATGTCCATATCCTGATCTCTAGAATCTGTGGATATTTTAGGTGACATAGCAAGAAAGAACTAAGGTTGCAGATAGAATTAAGGTTGCTAATCAGCTGGCCTCAAAATAGAGAGATTTTCCTGAGTTAGCCAGGTAGACCCAATGTATTCACAAGAGTCCTTAAAAGTGAGGAAGGAAAGCAGAAAAGTCAGAGAAACAGATGTTACCCCAGAAGCATTGTCAGAGTGATGCAGTATAAGGTCTCCACCCACCATTGCTAGCTTTGAAGACAGAAGAAAGGGTCATGGGCTAAAAGTGCATTAAAAAGTCAAGATTCTGGAAAAGGAAAACAAAAATTCTCTCCTACAGTCTCCAGAAAGGAAGGCAGCCCCATCAGCACCTCGATTTTAGTCCATGAGACCCATGCTAGACTTCCAACCTAGAAAACTGTGTTGTTCTAGCCACTAAGGTTGCTATGGTGTTATAGCAGCAATATAAAATTAATGTGACACAGCTGGATGTAGGTATAAAAGAAAACAAAAATTAAAAAGAGTCTGAAATGAAAGAAAGTATGTGTGCCTTATGGCTCAAACTGGCCTCTTCCCTAAAAGTGGTTAGAAAGAATTGTAATTAGTGACTGAGGTATAGAAGGGAAGTGACTGGTGTGAGATGGTAGGCAAACCCTGGGAAATATTCAAGAATGTTAATACACTTTGTGGCAGATTAATCAGCTCTGAAAACACCTGAAAATCTTGAACGGCCATATGACAGAGGAGTAGATAGTTTTTGTGGAGTCTGGACAAAATCTGGCTTATAGGTGCTATTATAAATATGTTAAATAAATTTTGAAAATGGAAGTAGTCTTAGAAGTATATAACCCAATCCTCTTGTTTCCAATTTATTTATTTATATTTTTAACAGCTTTATTGAAATACAATTAATATACAAAAAGCTGTATGTATTTAATGTATATAATTTGATGAGTTTGGACATATGGTGAAACCATCACCCAATAGAGGTAACAAACATATCCATGACTTCCAAAAGTTTCCTCATGCCCCTTATTTTTATTTTGGTTTTGATCTGGAGATTGGGGTTTTTTTCAGGGTGGGGGACGTTCTGGTAAGAACACTTAACATAAGATCTACCCTCTCATCAAAACTTTTAAGTGCATAATACAGTGTTGTTAAGTATAGGCACAATGATGGGGCACCTGGGTGGCTCAGTTGATTAAGCCTTAGACTCTTAATTTCAGCTCAGGTCATTATCTTACGGTTTATGAGTGTGAGCCCCACTTTGGGCTCTGCGCTGGCAGTGTAGAGCCTACTTCAGATTCTCTCTCCTTCTCCTTCTCCCTCTCCCTCTCCCCTCCCTGCTCTCTCTCTATCTCAAAATAATTAAATAAACTTCAAAAAAAATTGTTTAAAAAGTATAGGCACAACGTTATACAGCAGAGCACTTAAACTTCGTCTTGCATAGCTGAAACCTTATGGTTTCATACAGAATTAGAATCATGTATGGGGCACCTGGGTAGCTCAGTCAATTAAGCGTCCGACCTGGGCTCAGGTCATGATCTCGTGGTCCATGAAGGTTTGAGCCCTGCATCAGGCTATTTGCTGATAGGTGAGAGCCTGGAGCCTACTTTAGATTCTGTGTGTGTGTGTCTCTCTGCCCCTGCTCCGCTCACACTCTGTCTGTCTCTCTCTCCCAAAAATAAACAGAATTGGAACCATACAGAATTTGTCCTGCTGTGGTTGGCTTATTTCACTTAATATAATATTCTCCAGGTTCATCCTTGTTGTTACATATGGTAGGACTTCCTTCTTTTTCAACGCTGAATAATATTCCATTGTGTGTAAATAACATAAAAAAATTAACCTCATTTTCCAAAGGAAGGAAAACATCACTCCTAGAGTAAGGCAGGAACATGAGTAGGAATATACAGTCCATATGCATGGGCCTTGACTGGCTATGTTCATGATTACATCCAATCCCACATGTTCCATTCACACCTACAGAGGCTGAAGGCTCAGTTCTTCGGAATCAATAGCCTCATAACCCTTAAAGCTCCTCTCTTTTGGCTTCTAGGACCACACATTCCTGATCCTCCTACTTTTCTTGATACTCCTTCTCTGTTTCCATTGTCTCTCCTCTCTGCTGACCACTGTAAGAGCCCACCAAAGGGCCTTTCCAGCCCGCATGTTAGATTAATGATGTCAAATACAAAAGTGAGTAGAGAGTAGAGAGGGGAGAATGGACTGGTCAAAGATGGTGTGTTGACCACTAATATAAGCTCACTCCCACCCGCTCCAAAAACTGGAACAGTTGACGATAAGTTAGCATACCCAAAAGGGAGTGATAAAAATGAGATATGGGGGTATAGGTCCAGCCCAAGTCTGATCATTTAGGATCTAAGGACAAGCTCCATCAGGCACAATTTTTTTAATAAGGCAATAGTTGTAGTCTGGACTGTAAAAACTCATTTGGGTTTCTGCCTATCCCATCTTCTCCCAGAACTGCCTCCCTGCCCACAGGAAAGGGTCTCTGCAATCATATTTAAACTGCCTTACCCTTCCACTCTGCTCACAGTCAATTGTACCAGGAATGGAAGCTGACCCACAGCAGATCAAATCAGACTCTCTTTCCCAAGAATTTGACATTTGAATTCAGAGGCAGTGAGTCTGTCTTTAGCTAAAACTATAACATGTAAAACTCAGGAGTTCTAAAGTCACCATATTCCACCATGCAGATGGGTAAGTAGAAAAATCCCATCTGCAGATTTTGAAGACAAAAAAGAGTTCCAGAAAGTAGAATGAAACAGATGTGCAGGGAAGGCAAAGGTGAAGACAGAAAATTCTGAAGTCTTTCCAGTTACCAACGCTAGGCTTTTTTGGAGGCCTACTACATCTCTGCTCTTGGGTGGCATGAGTCATATGTAATAAAGCTCCCCATCGTTTGCCAAGCTAACCCAAATTATGGAAATAATACAAAACATAAAAGTCAACAAAGTAAATGTGCAGCGGTGGAAAACGAAGCTAATAGTTGATCAATATTTTATTATAATGTTTACTGAAATGAGGATCCATCTCAGTTCATATGTCAAATGTCCCCTCTCCCCATATGTCAGATATGGTCACGCCTAATCTAGGTCCTCATATAAAAGCAATCACAGGGATAATTGCTCCGTCCATGCTGGTGGTTAGAAAGAGCACTATATTCGAAGTTGTTTCATTTAAAACCAAGATGAAAAGGATGCAAAAATAGAGTTCAAAGTAATTGAATCCAGCTACTGCTCCCCTTCCCATATTAGAATATTTTTCTGAAAGTAAATTCTTCAGAGAAGAGGACATCACAAAGGAAACAGATGGTTATTTTAAGGCAAGTAGGAGACACTCCATATTGCCTTTCCCTCACTCCTCCCTTTAACAGGAAGGATTTAAGCAGTTATGGTTATTCCTCACATACATTTCAGCCATCCTGTTTATGCAGTGCAATAGATAGACAGATAATTGTGCTCCTGCACTACAAAACAAGCAGCTGAATGTGGAATGGGACTCAGAAATGGAAACCTTGTCGCTTAGCCTTAGTGAATCATCACATGAAACAAATTGTTCACTTTTTGCTCAGTCCATTAGCTAGAAGGATGAAGGGAATTGCTCTCCCAATACATAATATTCCAATTTCCTATTTTCACTTAGCACTTCCTTTTCCTGCTTTACAAATAAAATGCATTTATATTCTGAACTTAATTTGTTCCCTCTGACCAGGACTTTATTTTCATTAGAGACAGCCCTAAGCAATTGTTCTCTGAAACGGAGCCTTGGGAATGCAGTACCTCTGACATAGAATGGGTTGGCTGGGCCTGCCTTTTAACACATGGACTGGTGACTAGAACATGTACCCACCAATCATTCTGCCCTCTATTTCAGCTTTTCTGAGCTAGAATTGCAGAATGGCCCTGAGCCAACTTGCTATGATTCAATGAACTATGAATAATAGTTTGATTTGCTTAGTGTGTTTCTTCCAGAAAGTTCCAACCTTATATATTGTTTCATTAATTTAAACAGGCTTTTATATTTTTATTCCTACTTCATATATATAAATTTTGATGTCCACAGAGAAATGCAAAACACCTCTGAGGTCACTGAATCGGTTAGTATCCATTGCTTTTGAATTCCCAGGTAGTGACTTAAGGCCATCATGCAAATGATCACAAGCCTATAGATTCACATCTGAATGAGATTCAGTCAGTTCTGTTAAAACCTGGTCAAATAAAAGTATGAAAAAGTCACAGAAATAAAAACAATGACCCATAACACTGGTGTGGTACTTTTTTGGGACATTAAGGTACAATGATTTCATCATCTAAAAGTGTGGGACAAGCTGGAGATGTTTAAAAGTGGATAGATTTTTTTAAAAAGAAGGAAATTAACATTTATTAAGTAATTTTTATGGTTAGACATATATATAATATTTAATTTTCGTGATAATTCCATAAACAAGATATTCTCTCAATCTCACAGAAAACAAAAGGGAAGCTCAGAAAGTGCCAATGTGTCTATAGAGATCATGGAGCTAGTAGGCAGAGAAACAAGACTTTGTACTTTCATTTACCTGATTCCAAAGCCCATGTTCTCTTTCCATACTCTGAGGGAGAATTTTTGTTTAAAACTGCTCAATTCCATTGAAAACCAGATCCTCCTCAGAGTTATGGTGTTAAAAAAAAAACACTGGTATGAAAACGTCTTATACAGGTGTCTTTTTTTAATTTTTTAAAGTTGATTTATTTATTTTGAGAGATACAGAGACAGTGCAAGTGGGGGAGGGGCAGAGAGAGAGTGAGAGAGAGAATCCCAATCAGGCTCCCCACTGCCAGAGCAGAGCTTGATGTAGAGTTCAAACTCATAAACCTTGAGATCATGACCTGAGCCAAAACCAAGAGTCAACGCCTAACTGACTGATTTACCCAGGCACCTCATGGTATCTTAACTTTAATTTATCTCAGTATTCTTTTTCCATGGAACAAATTGTGTCCTAGAGATTGAATTGAAAATAGTCACCTCGAAACCAACAGAACACTTCTCCTGAGCAATTTTGCCTGCCACGTCTTATTGGAAGAAGTCATACCATTCCCAGCATTCGAGGACACTAAACAGGTCAGACATCCCATATTTCTATGGCATAGACTAAGTCAGAGGATATAAATAGTACTTCTTCAGGAAGTTGTGATTTCCAAAACCAAGAGGAAAAATGTGAGGAAAGCAAGTCTAAAATCTCCTGCCTCTTCTTTTGTACTTTTATCCTAGGCGTTAGTACTTTTTTGGAGCCAGTGACAGTAGCAGTAAAATGAAAGCAAGGAAGGAGGGGCCACTTATTAGCTCACAGATCTGGAAAGTCCAAGGGTACATCTAGCTTCAGGCACAGCTAAATCCATGGGTTTAACAATGTCATTAAGACATTGCCTCTCTCTCTTACTCTTGGTCCTACATTCCCTACATGGTGGCCCCTGGAAATTCCAGACTCATAAACTACCACCTTCCAGTCACAGAAGAAAGCAGCACACCTCTTTCCCAATGGTTCCAGAAAGAGCCAGGGTTTGACTTTAATTGGCCCACCTCAGGACATGGTCCATCCCTGCACTAATGGTTGTAAGACAGCTCATTGACCAAGCCTTGGCCATAAGCCCATCTCTGGAACTGGGAAGTGGAGTCAGCTTCACCCAAGGTATGAACAAAGCATAGGGGTGGGTGGTTCATAAAAGGAAAGGCGGGGGAGGGCTGCAGTTACTGGTAGATACTAGGCAAACGGCAGCTGGCCAGTGTAAGCAGAGTGACAAACACCCTCAAAGGCATAATTCCAACATGGGAAAACCTCTGTCCAGTCTATGTAGGACTCATGGAAATTATTCCCTCTGTTCCCAGGCAGAGGCTCAAGAGGCAGACTCAGTCTGGCAATTAGCTGTCCTCTGATCACCAATCAAATGTGCTGGAGTGGGCTGTGCTGATGATCTGTACTTGCAGTAATCATTTGGCTGGGTGAATCAAATTATACTTTCCAATGCCATTTCAAATCAGTATTTCTATGCCTGCACTCATGTTCAGCAGTAAGTATTACCCTGCAAGTTATTTTCTTTGATACTGACTATACTTGGGAAAGGGAGGAATTTCAGCTTCTTTTAAATTCTGCTCAACAGGAAAGACCAAAAAGTTTTAGAGATTTGTGAGGAGGCTAATTAGGATCCATTCCAGCTTAATGGCTAGGTTTTCACACTGAAATGGATAGGGGAACATGTTCTGCCCTTGCAAGGTAGAGATTTTTCTTCCAAGTATCTATCTGATTTGGGAAACTCATTCTTTCATAATGCCATGTGCAGTGATCAATCAGATGTAATGATCAAAAGGAAGTTTGCTTCAATCAATCCCGATAACAAATAACTGCTATAGTGGCAAACCTACCGTGTTCTTCACTTCAAATTCACTTGCCAATAATTGGCCTCATTAACGCCTGTGAAGTTGGCTGTTCACTAAAATTGGGCAAGCTGTACATTAGATGTGTTCAGTGGTTTCCAAACCTTTGGGAATAATAGACCTACTGAATCAGCATCTTGCTAGTTCCATGAAAATTAACAAGCTAAAAAGTAAAGAGACTGCAAGAGATCTGGAAGGAGGCACCAGGAAATTCCCACCACCTTCCTATAATTAAGATTATCTTTCTCAACCTAAAAATGAGGGCTAGGTTTGCATCTTTTTTAAAGATTTGATTTTGACAGAAAATGAACTTGATTTCTTTGTGCCACAAGCTTTCAAATTACCCTACCCACATCTGTCAGATGTTTCCGTTGTTCAATTATAAAAACTGTATCCAGACTGGATTATGAGAATGCTGTTTGCAGGCACCATAACCACAGACGCCCTTAGGTTGAACATCAGGCTCTCTATGATCTTCCCAAAGAAGGAAATGTACATCCAGCTGCTGCACCAGACCTATCCTTTTTGGAGAGAGGAAGAAATCGCGGCAAGTGAACCCTTCTGGGTTATCTGAAATATACATCTGGGGAGGTGGAAGGCAGCAAGAATAGTGAAAATAGACAAGTGATTCACCTTATATGGTCTATTCCCACCGAAATGGCTGGACGGCACGGTGAACACAACTATTTAGTGCTTGGAAGTAAGGGAACTTTTTTCCTGAATTATCCGAAATGTCAGCACCACCAATTGTTCACCTACAATGCCTCATTTTCTACTTCATTTTTTTTTTATTTTTTTTATTTTTTTTTAATGTTTTTTATTTATTTCTAGGAGAGAGAGACAGCGTGAGCAGGGGAGGGTCAGAGAGAGAGGGAGTCACAGACTGAAACAGGCTCCAGGCTCCGAGCTGGCAGTCAGCACAGAGCCCGACGCGGGGCTCGAACCCACAAACCGCGAGATCATGACCTAAGCGAAAGTCGGAAAGTCGGACGCTTAGCCGACTAAGCCACCCAGGCGCCCCTCTACTTCATTTTTGCTTATGCAGTTAATATTTGTGAGTCATGAGGGAAAAATTGCATGGATTTTTATCCTTAAGCTGGCCAGAAAAAGTTTAATCTAATATTGCTTTGTCAAAGGAAGTTAAGTATTTGCAAAATACACAGGATATATCATTGGATATATGCTTCTCCACATGATAACCTGGGTACCATTTTTCCTGTTTCCCCATTTTTCATCTGACAGTTCTAATCCACCCACTCAACTCTGTAACTTAGTTAATTACAACTATTTTTAATAATGTCCACCACGATGCAGCAAGATATGGACTCCCTAGCATTGCAATAGCCTCCTAATTGGTTTTACCCCACCCTCCCTTGCCCCTTTGATTCATTTCCACACAGCAGCTGAGTAACCTCTTAACAATGTTAATCAGATCTTGTCACTGTCTTGCTCCAGCTCTCCAGTGACTTTCCACTCCATTCAGAACATACCCGACCCTCTCTGAAACCATGTGTTATCTCATCCTTGCCTCCCATGCTGCTTCTTGTCCTTCCTCTGTAGGCGTCCATTGGCTTTGATCTTGCTGTCCCCTCTTCCAGAAACACACTTTCCATGGGTCTCTTCATGCCTGGCTTCTTCACAACCCATGGTTCTTAGCCCAATGCCATATGCTCAGAAAAGCTTTCCCTAGTCATCTTACTCCTTCCCCCTGACCATTGCTCCCTATCACTCCAATTTCTTCATAGAATTTGCTGTGGTCTCAAATAATCTGGCTTTTTGCCTGTATTTGCCCACCTGAATAGAAGTTCAAAGTGGGCAGAACTTTTGCTCCCTTACTTACCACTATATCCTCAGTGTATAGAAAAGTGTCTCATACAGTCCCTTATATGGTCTAAGCCACTGAATGAGTGTTTTGAGACCCCAGGTCATATATATATTATAAAGAACCACCATTTCATGTTCCAGAACTGGTTTATTTTGAACACATGCAAATTTAATATTAGAAGAAGCAGTATCTCACTATTAATTCCCTTGCCTCTTCCCAAAATATGGCAGTCTGCATAAGAATCATTTCCCAAAATAAGAGAATGTCTTTGGAAATTGAAGAGGAATAAAAAAAACTCAGACCCACTAGAAAACTCTGGGCTGCTTTCTTTTTCATTATAAGGAAGACGAGGTTCATGAGAGTAAGCCTCAGTGCTTGGTTCTTTAGAAGTTGAAAATTAGATCAAATGAATTGGAGGAAAACTACGTCGTGTGTTAATGTTTTCTTTCTCGAATGAAGAAAATGAGATGATGTGAGCCATGACTCCATTTGAAAATGAAACCTTGTATTTCTATTTGCTTCCACGTTAAAGCACACTGTTTTTCATTTTGGACTTTTCATGTTGGTAAATGTTGCAATACTTTACATTCATTAGGCACAGTCCCATCTACTATGTGCAAGCAAGCACACATATATCATCCCCATAAAGCATCATTTCTAAATTGCACAGTAAATAAATGAGACTAAGCCAGAAACCCAAGCTCCACAACCCTTACCACAAAAGTTAAAAAAAAAAATTTTTTTAATTAGCAACCTTGGTTGAGTCAAAGTTCCTTACTTTTATAAGACCAATTTATGAACAATCTATTAAGCTCTCATTATGCCAAATAAATCAATCACCCAAGAATACATTGGATGCCTGACCCTAACTTGTAACAGACAAAAAGTGAGTCAAGAAGAAAACTGGACTAATCAGATTTCTGGCTGTCTTTTGCCAATGCATGATGCATAAGAAAGCTGGTATTGCCAGGAAACTTGGGTTGGTTCCTGATCAGCTGGTTATAGAAGTCAGCAGCAAAGTCAAATAAAGTAGCAGTTCACAATGAGATGACAGTGAGCAAGCATCTTTAAATTTATAATTGCCCTTGATTCTATTTAATTTAGCTTTAAGTCATGAGTCATAAGTGAGACAGATGGTTACACTAAGCAGGTATCAAATATGACAAGAAGCTAGCTGTGATTATTTGGTTGTACTATTTCCATTTGGGAACTTTTTCTGCCAACACTTTTCCTATGATGGCTATTAAATTTTATAGGTTTTTCCCACCATTAGTTGCAATAGCATTTGTGTATTAAATGCTCACAACAAATGAAAACCATGATTCCATTGTTTCACAGGGTGAAAACCATGGTTACTGCTCTTCCAAATGGAGAACAAATCTAAAAAGAATTATGTAATTCCTCCCCCTTATATGATAACTATATAAACCCTATTTACTTTGCAACTCTTCTATTTTTGAAACAACATAGATTTTGCACATGTGAAAAAAAATGTCACTGTAAGCCAATCAGAAGATAACTCAAGTGTAATTTTTGTTGAGGGAATTTGTTTACAGTTAAATATAATTCTTCTTCCAGTCCACTTAACTGAGAACCTTCCCTTTCATGGGGCTAGAAAGGAAAAGCCTGATGGCTACTTATTACACTCAATTATGAAAACAAGGCAGAAGGCAGATATTAAGAGTTGGCCAGTGTTCTTCTTTGAGAAAACTCAGCAACTAGTTGTGGAACTTTCTGGGTTTATTGTTCTAGATTAGAATTTATAAATAAATAATGACTGGGGGTCATCTCGATCTAGCAAAACAAGTTATAAGAAACTATGTGTTTTGGAATCTATAAAACTACTGAAATATACAACTACTTGATCATTCTAGATCATTTTGGTTCAGCTTACTCATCACTTCTCTACCACCAATAATCTCTCAAGGCACTATCTCTTCCATTTAAAATAGAATTGAAACTGCATATCTGTCCCATTCTGTCTGCCAAATCCCTTTCCAAAACTCAGTTGCTCCAAGAATCCTTCAGAAATGAAAGATCCTCTACAGGAGCTCTGATGCATAGGGGCACATGTACCCCAATGTTCATAGCNGAAATGAAAGATCCTCAGTAGTTAAGGAATCACTATTCAAGCCTCTTATTTTCATTTTACCTCTCTCAGATGCATATTTTCACTCTTTTTCATGTTCTTCCTGAGTACATCTAGTTCAAAAATTTCTGACTCATAATGGACCCATATGAGTATGAATTTGTTTGAAATCACGTGCAATTTAGTATTCAAGAACATCTTAGAAATTGCTTAAGTAAATATTGTAGAATTGCTAACCTAAAAGTCATTTTGTCACCTTTTTTGTCTCTTTTTCCCATCCCTTCCTTTGTCCACCCAGCATTCAGCGTGACAAAAGTACAATGTGAGGAACAGTGGTTGTGTTTGTTGAGAGAATCAGAAGAAGAAATTTATTTACTCATTCAATTTTTTATTTGTTCACTTAATCACCTGATTATACCTCTTACAGCAAAGATGAATAGAGATTTGTGATTCACCACCATTATTTGCCCAAATTTGCCCCAAACTCTGGGCAAAGTGGACAAACTCGCAGAGATCTGGCTGGGTTTTGGGGCCATGAGAGGAAACATCTATGGTCTTGGAAGCCCTTGATCAAAACCCAAATCGTACTTAGTGATAAACATTAATTTTGTAAGTATTAGTTTCCCCTTCTCTGACTACCCACAAATACACCAAGTTGAACTTCTCAGCAATCCAAAAGTGAGATGCAATGGGCTGTCAATGTTAGTGCACAACTAACGGTGCTGCTTGGGGCAAATCACTTAACCTCTCTGAGATTCAATTTCTGCATTTTTAAATTTTTTTAATTTTTTTTAATGTTTTACTTATTTCTGAGAGAGAGAGAGAGCATGAGCAGAGGAGTGTCAGAGAAAGAGGGAAACACAGAATCTGAAGCAGACTCCAGGCCCTGAGCTGTCAGCACAGAGCCCGACGCGGGGCTCGAACCCACGAACCATGAGATCATGACCTGAGCCGAAGTCAGATGCTTAAGTGACTGAGCCACCCAGGTGCCCCAATTTCTGTAGTTTTGAAGCCCAAGCTCTATGATATTATTGTTCTCTAAGAGAAATGGGTTAAATACCTAAGCATGGTAATTCTCTTTATTCCAGCATAAAATTCATAGTCCCAAGACTTTCTGCCTGCTGTTTAGTCTTTCCTAATGTCCTTTCTGGAAGTATTTTTCTTCCAAAATACTTTGGAAAGCATGCCACAACTCAGTTTCTACCCGGTCAATGCCACCTACATGTTCCATTTGTAAAATGTTCTCTCTCTTTTTTTTTTTTTTACATTGTATAAATATTCAACCTAAAAACCATTGCAACCAGTGTGCTCACTAGTTTTCATTTTTGAAACAGAATACTGAATCTTTTGTTAATGTGATGGGAGTTTTCACACAATTCTGGGTTTATCTCAAATAATGCTGTGGAAACACTGATACTATAGAAAATAGAAACAGTTTCACTGCTATTCTCATTTTATCTAATGAACACAGAAGAAAAGCTCAGATCTGAGGGAAAAAAAGGTAATAAGCTAGAATCATAAGAGGACTATTTGTTACAAATTTTAAATAGCTGCGGCTTGGTTAAGGACACCAAGCAAGAATGTCAAATCTATTTAAGACATTTAAACATGTTACAATATTTCAAACAATGAGTGGTTTTCTGTCATTGGGTTCTTTATGGTGTTTCACACATTAACACAGTAAATTACAAGCAGATAGAGATATGCAGAATTGTACAGATTGCATGCTCACTAGCCAAGCCATGACACAGAAAGTTATTGGTGTTATAGGACATTGACTGAATTGCTGCTAAGCCCCCAAAAAGACCATGCTGGCATTGACAATGGTCTGAGGCATCAAATCCCCAGATACTGGTTCATTTTGTTCAAGGCATCACACACTGTGTTCAAATCACTGCGAAGGTCCTGCACCACATTTTCAATACTTCTGGTGTCTTTCAGAATTTCAATACTCTGTGTATAGGGATTGAAGTACACAGAAAAGGGACGGGTAATTGACTTTGCAAAGTCCCTGCAAAATAAACAGAAATAGAAGGATATGTGATCAACTCTCATTGGTACAGGAGATACAGACAGAAGGAAGGAACAGAGCCAGAAAAATAAGAAGTAATATTCTGGAGACGGAAGAAACACAAGCTTTACCTCATCTTTTCTTTGGCTTCTTCGAAACTTTCTGAAACAAAGTACGCTTCCTGGAAAGTGGTGATAAGGCATTCCTGTAAGCAAGTTGTCTTTGGGTCAAAGGCTTTCACACATGCCTTGTCAGAAAGAGCATGCTGTAAAACATACCACAAAACCCATTAAACTCCATAATGAGACTACCAAAGTGCCATGATGTGACATTTCTATAACACAGCTCAGTATTTCCACAGAGCTGCTCAGGTCTGCCATGAAATATGGTACTCTCTAAAAATGCAGGGTAGCTTGCATGTTAGGGATTTTGTTTTGTTTAAGTCTGTTAGAAGCTGAGGGGGGAAATGAGATTATGGTATTATTTTACGTATTATCAGACAAATTCATATGGAAGGACAGTTCAGAACTATATCCCAAAAGAAATGGAATTTTAAATCTATGCTATGAATAGAAGCGGGGAAAGAGCATAAATATGGTCCTAAATTTATTGCCATAAGCAATGTACTGAAATTTCACTTAAATGGCAGAAGTAATAATTACCTGCGTGGAAAGGTAATTGGGACTCTGACTGAACTATTTGTGGCCTCATTGTGAGACATTTTGAGGCCAGGTACCGTGTATCAACGGAGTCTGGAGTGGGCTTATATATTTGAGGATACTTGCTAAGCATTCATTTCCTTTCCAGTAAGTACAGCGGAGCAATATACAGCAGATAAATATTGTCGGGTGGGAAAAGGGAGTTAATATTAATAGTTACAGTTATGCACAGAGAAGACGTTAGGAAAACAGGGAAGCCAATGTAATTACTCTTTGAACCATCATTAGTTCCATTCAACTCACTACATGACTGGCACTGAAAACAGCAAGAAACAATGGATAATTGTCTTCTCAAGATACATTCAGTGATGCTGAAAGTTAGTGGTCATTTCCTGCCATGTGCCACCAGCCTATTTATAGGCCCTGGATTAATGGTTCCCAAACCTCATGTGCATAAGGATGACAGAGGAGATTTTTTTGGGGGGGGGGATGGAATGCAAATACCCAGGCCCCAGTTTTATTTAGCAGGTCTGGATAAATCCTGGGAATCTGCATTTTAAAGGCATCCAAGGTGATTCAGACTCCAGTGTTTGTGAACTATATTTTGAGAAATACTCCTCTGGATTCTATCTTTTTCTTAATTTAAAGGGTAAATTCATTGGGGGGAGAGAAGTAGAGTGAGAGAAGGGGCTGCAGAAACTCCCTTGAACAAAGAGAAAAATGGGCTCTACTCCAGATGTTACCACTGTCAAGCTGGGTAACCTGGGCATCTCTGTGCTTCTGGTTTCTTAACTGTAAATGAGAGGTTTGGGCTGGATGATTTCTGAAGACACTTCATTCAAGCCTCTGGGTTCCACCCAAAGCACTTTTCTACATCTCAACACAAGAGGTAGCTTGCTAAAGTTTCCTGGAGAAATGTCGAAAAAATCTTTCCTGTTCAAACTCTTGGTACATTCCCCAACAATTTCAAAATGCGCGGAATGATTTGCAGCAGCCTTCCACGAACAAGGCTCTGGTTTGAAAATACAAATTCAAACCAAGGGACTAACATGCAAGAGAAAGGGCACGCGGTTCCACCTGCATGCGATTTTCTTTCCCACAAAGCTGCACTGCCCAGATCAATGCATATATGAATCAGGGAATGCAGAGGGCCTCCAGGAATGAACTCATTCATTCTTTTTGGCCCACAGAGCAACTTCATTATAGCAGAAGGTCACTACACCTGCAAATACATTTGTGCTAGATTCAATCCAGTGCCGTGAACATCAGGGGATTTTGGTTCCACGTGACTAATAATTCTGTCCACTTTTTAAAAACAACTTCACAGTTTCAAGAAACAAATGTCCTTTTCTGAGAGCTGGTGTGCCTTTGCAAAGAACAGACCTCCTACTGACTTGCTGTGGTTTTCAGAATTAGAAGCGGCTTTCTTTGCAGCCACGTACTCGAGGTGGCTTTTATTTCACCCACCAGTACATATGTAAGGAACGACAGTGACGGATTCAGTGTCCTTGATCTTTCCATGTTCTCATGCTCACAATCAGGGGCATGAGCAGAGCAGTAGCCAAACAGACCATGAAAACAGTTAAACCTCTGCTCCATCAGGCAGGGAATCCCTGCTGAGCCAATGACTTTTCATTGGGTGAATACAAAACAAGAAGGAGATGAAACTCATCAACTTGGGTCTGAAAGGCTTTGATAGGCCATTAGCAACCCAGCCGCCACTGTGTGTAAAGGAAGCCTCTAGAATTTATGTATACAATAACAGAGACTGAAATCGGTGGAGTTTTAGAAAAAATTATCATGTGACAATCCCACTGGATACTCAGATAAGCCCATTTAATCATTTTAACTAGTAAATGGGAGGAGAGTAGGCGAGGAAAAAGCCCAGAGGGCAGGGTGCTGTGGCCCAGGCTTCAAGTAAGGTCAGTGGATTCACAGCATAAAACTTGAGGCAAAGACCATTAGGGAAGACATACCACACTTGCCTAATGTAACAATGAAAGGAAAACCTGGGAGCTGATTATTGTAAGCGCTCAACAATGCAGTATATCTTCAGGGGCCTGCTGTGTCCAATATGCTAATTACCTACTGGGGACCTCTCCATCTATGGGGTATGGGACCAGTGCTGCTTCTTGACTATTACAATTACGGGCATGATAGTGGTACCCAAGGATTAGCCACCTGGGGAATGAAAGGAGCCTGGAATTGGGGGGCAACCAGTGAGTGAGGCCAACAAATGAGGTGGTGCTCACACCTGTAGGTGGTCTCCTTTACCTGTGGGATGACTGCCAGGAACATGCATGCAGCCTGTGAGGTTCCTGTTTCTGAATCCTAGAGTATGGCCCAAAGTTCATGAAATAGCATCCAGGTCTCCACTGATGCCGGGTGGAGTGGAGCTCATTGAGTTTGATTCTCAGCTCCTATCCATGTCGATCTCTAAGCTGCCATGGTTCGAGGAAGCAGCTTCCATGACCTCCCTTCTATGTCCAGAGTGGATACTCTGTAAACATGCTGCTGCTGTCCCTGGGGGACTCTGGGGTGAATCCTTCCCAAAGTGTTAACAGTCTGATATCCTGAGGTCTGCAAGAATTAATCCAACCTCAGCAGACAGAGGCTTTATAAGGCTGAGAGAATGTGGCTGATAGTCTCTTTGTCTTAAGCCATTTTAAAAGTGCAGGAGTGCTTGAGAATCACCTGCTCTCATTGAAATGCTCTCTAGAAGGACTGCTCTGGATTTACCAATAGTGCTAAAGATAAGTGTGCAGGACTGGGAACTGCGAGTCCTGGGTCCTAAACACAGTTGTCCAGAGGCATGATATCAAATGAGTCAGACTTCCCCAGGTTGGGACAGAGTGTCCTCTATGATAAAACCGAAAAGACCGATCTTCATGAATTCTAAAGTTCTCCTTGCAATATCATTTTAAAGAGGTCTACAGGGGTCCCTGGATGGCTCAGTCAGTTGAATGTCTGACTCTTGATATAGGCTCAGGTTATGATCTCGTGGCTATGGGATCAAGCCCCGCACTGGGGCTTAAGATTGTCTCTATATTCTGTCCCTCTGCCCTTCTCCCCCACTCACGTGCTCTCTCTCTCTATCTCTCCAAAATAATTTTTTTAATTTTTTATGTCTTTATTTTATTTTGAGAGACAGAGAGTGAGCAGGGGAGGGGAAGAGAGAGAGGAAGACACAGGATCTGAAGAAGGCTCCAGGTTCTAAGCTGTCAGCACAGAGCCTGATGCGGGGCTCAAACCCACGGACTGTGAGATCATGACCTGAGCCAAAGTCGGATGCTTAACTGACCCAGGCGCCCCTCTCCAAAATAAATTTTAAAAAAATTTAAAGGGCCTGCAGATACACTGTACTCCTGTCATCTCCCGCCTCCTCTCAAGCAGCACAAATTGGCCATAGCAGCCTTTCCCACGGGCCTAGGCATGGCCTTCCCACCCTTCCCAACACAGATAGTCATGAGCAATTAATTGACTTCAGTGCACAAGTCAAGGCTTATTTGCCATTCCATCCTTTCAAATACAGAAAAAAAATTTTTTTCAGCATCAGGTTGCCTAGAACCCAATTGTTACCTAAAGCTTCCACATGACTTTGGGCAAGTTATTACACCTCTGGAAGCCTAGCCCAGTATCTGACTGAAAAATGGGACTACTAATAGTATCCAGACCCCAGGTTGTGCCCGGCACATGCGAAGCGCCAGTGTGCTGAGTTATTACTGCCACTTCAGTTTGGAGATGATGTTGGTGTCCATAGCTATGCAGCCACACCTACCACCATTGACACAGCTCTTCTCCTGCCTGCATCCGGAGCCCACAGACTAGGGAACACAGCCTAGCGATGAGGCTTCCAGGTTTTAGACCACACAACGGTGCCTGCCTGCCTGTTTATCAGTTTAAAATCTTCCTTCCTCCCAGCCACTTGCCTTTGCAGATACAAGGTTATTTATCTCAACTATGCTCCATGTAAATCCTGTGATCCTCACCCTCTATATTAGGACTGGTTTAAGTTGGGAAAAAGCTCAAGTGTGATATCAGGTTTAGAGATAGTTTGGGCCCTAGATTCTGAATAAGAATTTGCAAACACTTCTACACTCACACTGCAATCACCTTCTCTCTGCTCCCTATCAGAACAGCAAATGTATACATTTGTATATGTAGATACGTATGTATGCATATAGTATTTTTTAAACTTCCTCAAATGTCTCCCCTGCTAACCAGCTACAAAATGCCATCAACATTCCTATTGCTCAACTGGGTGATAACAGCATCACACCTTTTTTTTTTTTTTTCCTCCAGTGATGTTGAAAGTTTCATCAGTTTGAATGAAAGGTTCAGGGAACAAATTCCCGCCTCAAACAATCTCTTCGATTTGTTTGTGACCAGAGTTAGTGCTCATGGCTCCAGAGTTCTCCCACCTTTCCCCCGCTGAGATGGCTCCCACCTCCTTCCCCTGCCCTTCCTTTTCCTGAAACTACCACTGTTAGTAAAAATCGAGCCTCATGGCGGGCTCTGCACCAACAGTGCAGAGCCTGCTTAGGATTCTCTCTCTCTCACTCTCTCTCCATCTCTCTCTCTCTCAAAATAAATAAATAAACAAACATTTATTTTAAAAAGCAATACAATAACGTCACTGTGCAAGGATAGCCTAAAACTAGGGCAAAATAATAACAATAATTAACATTTCAAAAACCATCAGCTTTGTCAAAACCTGAAACGCAGAATAGATGGATTTACACGTACTATTTCAGTGACTATGCAGTAGGTGCTAAGGCTGTTTATAAGAAGTATCTAATCTATGCCTTTAAGGAAATGAAGACTTAGACTTTTTACCCTTTCCCCTAAAAATGAAGGAGAAAGTGCCTTTTGCTTTTCAGATGGAATAACTTTTTGAGATAAGACTCAGCCAGTTCATCATTAGCAATCATCTCCTTCCCACCGCCTGTGGACAAACTTCACTCTTGCTTCTCCATGAGGATTGGAGTCAACAAAGACCCAGATCAACCATTTTCTTAGAACTTCTAGCGACTACTCGCAACTTCAAGTTCCTTGAAATCTCAGACCTCCAATTTTGGGCTTGTTGAATAAAATGAGTAACTAAATGAGTGAATAATAAACTTAAAAAGGAGACACATATAGTAGGGTCAATTCTGAGACAGAGAGAAAAAGCAGGAAGGTCACATGTAGGGAAACAGCAATCGATGACCCTACATTAAACCTTTTTTTAAAGTCAGATTTCCAGATGATTTAGCTCATTATTAACTTCCCCCCAGAGTGATGAAGCTATGGAAAACCCTACCCAAACACACTTTTGGAATTCCTGAAAGTATATCACAGAACTGATAAGAGAGGGAACAACCACTGATGAAGTTAAAAAAAATAGCCTTGCGGTTCTCAGATGCAGCTTTTACAACCTTTTACATATTTATTTTGTTTCTCTCTTAAAAGTCTGTCAAAAAAATAGGCATTGTAATCATTGAAAAAATAAGAGGCAAAAATGAAAGTTATCCTCCAAACTAGAGATACACCCCTTGGGAGTACTTGACCGGTGCTGTAATGCAACATCTACACCCAGGAAAATTCAGCCTCTTACAGCACAAATTTTAAAACGTATTCTGTTCAAGGAGAGAAGGTGAATCATGGATTTTTATGTAAAAGTGATAAAGACTGCACCAAAACCTCCAACAACTTAGCTAGGACCTATATTCAGGCTGCAGTTTAAAAGAACAAGAAACATTTCACCGCAAAAGGTAACTGCATTCAAAATCGTAAATGTGTTTGACACAGGAATTATTACAATGCTATCAATAGAGAGATTCACTCCCCCACCTTCGCTCGCCTTCGCCGGGTTCAGGATTATCATCTGTACACGCAAACAAAAGTTAGAAGTACTCAGAAGCTGTGTGAGGGTTCCGGACATTTGCACAGAGCGGGGCGGAGATGAGGGGAGGGATGGGGATATGGAGAGCATCCTGTGTTATGTATTCTCTGTGAACAATCAGAAGATACTTCTCATAGAAAGAATTTCTGAATTGTAAAAATGGTCCAAAGTAGCAATCACTGGGATGGTGAAGTGTAGAAATTTGAGAATGGAAGAATGCTAATGACCAGAGGTGATGGACCAGAACAAGATTCACGGCAGACAATGCCCTTCGGTGTACACATCTCTGGCTGATTTCCATTTCCAGACATTTCTGTCTGCACCAAAAGCAACAAAAACAACAGATTCACCCCAATGGTGCCTATACATGCCCCATTAACCCGATTAGAGGGCCCTGTCGAAAGTTGGGGCAATGAGAGAGATTTGTTTCTTTTGTTTCTGGTGTCATTTATAAACCTTCTGAGGGGAATGTAAATAGATGGAGCTCAAGAGCCACATCGTTTTCTAATTCTTTTTTTCCTGTGGAAATCAAGAAGCACTCCACAGAAGGCATGGGTCTTACAGGAATATGACATCATGCTATTGCTGTGGGCTTTGGTCACGCACTGAAATGCTTTTGTTGTTGTTGAGAATTTTGTGTAAAAAATAAATTACCACATTACATCAGGCTTTTGTCATGTTAAATGTTATCAACTACTCCAGGCATGCCAAGTCTCAGGCAACTCCCTAAATGGGCCAGGATTTGATGAGAGCACACACTGCTGTCTGCTGACCCTTCCCCGCATCTCATCTTCTCCTTATTCATCCTTTCCACTCCTCAAGAATCGGCTTGAGCAGCAAGGCCCTCAGGAGCCTTCCCAGGCATGGCCAAGTAAGTGCCAGGCACATTGGTCACAGTTTGCATTAACAGATTGGCTGCTTACTCCCTTGCACTAGAAAGTAAACTCTCTGATAACAGGGATCCCAGGAGGGACAGCCTACTTGTTCATAGGTGGAATCCTGGAGCCTCGTCTACCTGGACTTGGGTCTGGCTCCAACACTTACTAGCTGGGTGACCTCAAGGAAGTTCCTTAATGTCTCTATCCTTCAGTTTTCTCATATGTGATAATAACACTGCTTATCTCATTGAGCTGTTATGAGAATTAAGTGGGTTAATATGTTTAAAGCACCTACAATACTAATTTAGGTCTATTGAAGTGTCCACTGAGGTAGCTGTATTCTTCTTGCTTTCTTCTTTCTCCTTCTATTTCTCCTGCTCTTTCTCCCCCCACCTCCTCCTCCTCCTCCTCCTTCTTCATTATTTATATCCCCGAAACTGACACAGTATGGCACATAGTAGGTGTTCAATCAAATGTTTGAGGAATGAATTAATGAATGAATGGCACCATAAAGCAAATGGACCTAATAAAACTACAGGTAAACTGTATCTTTCAAGAATATAAACAGGGGCGCCTGGGTGGCTTAGTCGGTTAAGCGTCCAACTTTCACTTAGGTCATGATCTCGCGGTTCGTGGGTTCGAGCCCCACGTCGGGCTCTGTGCTGACTGCCAGCTCAGAGCCTGGAGCCTGTTTCAGTCTGTGACTCCCTCTCTCTCTGACCCTCCCCTGCTCACACTGTCTCTCTCTCTCTCTCCTAGAAATAAATAAAAACATTAAAAAAAAATTAAAAAAAAAAGAATATAAACAACCAGGACATTCCAATAATCATTATTCAACTATAAGGATAATCAATTCTCCAAATAAAAACTCTAGGATAGTCAATTATCCTGATCTTAGTCTGGATAATCAAAGAAAGATTATTTTCAGTACCATTTCCAGATAATACATCACACTACATTCCAAATTCATCAAAACTTGCTGTCCCCCAACGGTATAGAGAGAACTTCTTAAGTAACAAGAAGATTTAAATGATCAGAGGACCATACAAAAAATAACCATTTTACTGTATTTTAAGGCAAGAAAAATAGCATTCCCTAGGCATCACTACACACATTAGCTACCTCTCTCAACATAGGTATATTTTGGCTTTTTTGCCCAAATTGCATATGTCCACAAATGTTTTAAAACACATTAATTTCAAAGAGGCTAACATACTCTCAAATTTCCTTTGGAAAGCAAATTCAAGGGAGTCCATGGGAGTCCTGAGGATAACAGAATTGAGAATAGCCAAGCTATCCTTATAAGGAAATTTCAATGAAGCAATTACTGCTAACTTGCTGCCCACTTTTCAGCACTAAATTTAGGCCAGTCATATGTTACCCAACACAAGCATACATTTGTCATTTCTGTTGATCTGCGCACATGGCTGCTCGTCCATCTGAGTCACACCACACACCTAGAAAGGCATGACCCATTTTCAGAGGTGCAAAAAGTTAGGTCAGCACCCACATCTGAGGTGCCAAATCCTCTGTATTAAATATTCATGGGGTGCCTATGAGTAGAACTGCTCAGACAAACAAATCAATATTTTCCATGACCTTGAACCAGTTTGCTCAGGAAGGATGTTTTCATTCACAGCTTCATACCTTCAATTCTCCAATGGAGGAAAGGAGTCCTGCTCCATATGCCCGCAGTTGCCCTTCTTGCTTGCAAAGGCCAAACTCGATCGTGAAGAAATAGCACTGAAAGAAAAAAATGGAAAAAAAAAAAAACCAAACATGGACACACATCCAGCGAAGAACACTTCTATAGAATAAATGGCACCCAAAATAAAATGGTGCACTGGGCATACTACTTTCAGCACTGTCCATTTAAATACATTTGAATCAAGATGTTCGTTAAAATCTATTCTCTTGCTTAATAATCCCTCCCTAGGTAAAAGGTATGCAGAAAAGTTATTAATTACTAAGAGTCTTGTGCTTGGTGGATTCAGAAACCCCGTAAGTCAACTATATACATGGCAATAATTTAAAAAAAATTTTTTAAAGATTTAGAAATGAATGATTATGTCACAGTCATACCACCCTAAGAATACACTTCTGCATTTACCAAACTTCTGCATTTACCAAGTTGTGTTTCAGTTGACATAAATAAGTTCATGCAAATGTGGAAAAATAACTTGGAATCCGGTAATCTCAAACTCATTTTTGCAGTTTGTTTATTCATTCAACAAACATTTGTTGAGTACCTAGTAGGTGCCAATGTTTGGTAAAGAACGGTGGTACAGAAACAAGAGGGAGACCATAAAAGCAAGTACACACCTACCAAATTACCAAAGCCACTAATTTTAGCCTGGTTTTTTCAGTGAGATCTTAAATGTATATCTATGAATGCTACACATAGAAACATGTATGTATGTATAGATACATATATAAAAACATATATAGTAAGAACCATTTCGCTGACCTGCGTTTTACCAGCATCAACTACTACAGCTTTCCTAAGACATTAAAATCTACAGTTGTTTCTGTTGAGTTTAAGAAACCAACCTAGACAGACAGAAACCTCTGTACAACCAAAAATCTCCCGATGCTCTTTGAGAGAGGCTGAAATCACACTGTTTTTGCTCTGGGAGAAAAGTGAGAAGTTGACAGTGAGCAATACAAATTGCATCAAATTAACACTGCCCTGCATTAGTGATGATAGAGCACTGACAGTGTTGAGAAAGAGAATTTAAACACCCCTGCAAAGTGGTGGAAAATAATAATTATTTCTAACCCACAGAAGTTTGCTCTATTTTCATGTGGAGGTTAAGATGTCTCTTTCTTCAGAAGGGTTTTATATTTTTTAAACATGAGGATGATCCATGAACTTGAATGGGCTGAACCCAAAGCACTGGTCACTGGAGGTCAAGGAGCTAAACCTCCCAAGGCAAAACTTCCTTCCCTGATTCACCTCCCCAAAAGGGTAAAATTATAGTCCTTCCTCCCCTCATCACCCACAATGCCCACCAGCCCTCCTTACTCTGTTCTGACTTATCTTTCTTTCCCATTGTACCACCTTTTTGTCATGATCTTTAATTTCTTTATGTGATATACATTGTCATCTGCCCCCCCCCACACACACACAATAAACTATAAACTCCATGACAGCAAGCATCCGCTCATCTGGAACAGGGTCCCAACCACAGCACTGTTGACAGTTCGGGCCAGATAATTCTTAATGTGGGAGGCTATCCTGTGCATTATAGGACATACAGAGGATAACACCCTTGACCTCCACCAACCAGCTGTCACTAGTACCCCCCACCCCACTTGTAACAGCTAAAAACATCTTTAGACATTGAAGAATGTTCCCAGGAGACCAACATCACTTCTGCTTGAGAACTACTGATATGGAGTAGTGTCTGAAACATAAGAGCTCAATATTTGGTGAATAAATAAGTAGGGAATGAGAGAACTATCTCTAAGTCAAGCTTGCTGTATGGCAGCAGGACCTGGAAAAAAGAGAAACAGGAAGGGGCCTGAGTTCTAGTCTTGGCCCTGCTTCTAATTAGTTAGGTGACTATAACCTGTCTGGCAGGTAGTTCTTCTGCCCGTGACATTCATTCTTTCATTCACTCACTCATTCATTCATCCATTCTACAAACACTCCTTGAGCACCTGTTATATTCCAGAATCTGCTTTAGTTGCTAAAGATATGCAATGAACAAGGCAACAAAGTCCCCGATCCTATGAAGCCTATTTGTTGCCAGGATGAGATATAACAACAAAAATCAATATACAGGATAATTCCAGGTGGAATATGCTATATATGTAATAAATCCATGTAATGTGTCAGGTATTAAGCAGAAGAGATGGCTATTTTAGATGAAGTGCCAGGGAAGGCATCTCTGAGGGAGTGATATTTAAGCTGCAACCCACTTGAAAAGCAGCCTTTTGTATAAAGATCTTAGGGAAAGAGCACTCCTAGCAGAGGAGGTAGGTGCAAAGGCAGGAACGGATTTATATTTCCAAGGGCAGTGGGAAGTCATTGGAGGGGTTTCAGGCAAGAGCTAGACATGTTCTAATTTAGTCTCAGAAGATGGTGCTGGTGCTGGGTAAAGAACAGACTGTAGGGGGGAGGGGGAGGCAGAGGTAGAAGCAGAGAGACCAGTTAGGAGGCAAAGGCAGCCAAGGAGCAAGGGAGGCAGGTGACTTAGAATAGACTTGGGCCAGTGAGGGCAGGGCATTGAGAGAAGTCAGTATCACAGAGACCTCAGGAGAAGAGGATCAAATGCTAAAAGATAGCCCTCAACTCCATCCTCCAAAAGATTTCACACAGTCCTGGACACAATGAAGAGAAATGATTATACAGTCATAGAATTAGAGTCCGGCACGTTCAGCTTCCTGTTTCACCCAAAGGAAAACTCAAGTTTAAGGAGATAAAGTGATTTTACCCAGGACCAGTCTATATGGTGACATTTAAGAGATCTAGAGCTCCAGATTTTAAAGAGCTTGACAACTGTCACAATTTAAAGTTTTTAGGTAAAAGATTAATAGATGCATGATTCCCCCTTACAACCACAAATGGAGAAATGAAAGTCTAAAAGAGGAAAACTGGAATCTCATGGTATCTTCTTACTGTGTCTTTGGCTGATTTCCCTAATTTCTATTGCATTTACAGCACATGATGTAAAAGCCTTGAAGCCTTAACATTGAATACAGAAGAGTTTATAAAAGAGAGAGAGAGAGAGCTGTCATGTTCAAAAGCCTCCAAAATACACATATGGAGCCAGCTATAGGAGCATTTAGGTCAGCCTGTTAAGAGCATTTTTAATTTTTCTTATGCTGTCTCAGTGCATACAAAATGACCTAAATCAAAACAGGCTGAGGGAGCCCCTGAGAAAGTCTGGTGTGACGATCACATGGGCTTCACATAGATTTGGCATTCCAACCTATTTTAAGGCAGGAATTAAAAGGTCTACATCAACTCAACTAAAAGTTCAAAGCTAAATCTACCAGTGTGTCTTTGGTGCCTGTGCTCCTAGAATCAGGGCAAGCTCAAAAGAAAAGGCCACTGTGCATCCTCCTTCCCATCGCTCAGAATGCTCTCTGGCCCCATACCTCGTCTGGGAGTCCTTCCAGAAACTCTGACCTTACATAGCTCCATCTGCTCATTCGCTATCTACCTTTTCCCTTGGTTTCCTGTTGTCCCCAACCAGGGAAAGCCTATATGCTACTTCTACAGCCTCCTCTCTCCAGAAAATTGGACCTTTTTACTTGAAGTTCATTTTCCATTTGCAGCTCCATGTGTGACTAACAGATAAAAAAGCAATGGTAAAATGCACCGGAGCCTCAGGTGTTGGCAAAATTTGAATTATGGACTTACTCAGAACAATTTTTCTCTTTCTGTTTTCAATACCCATGGAGATCTCACAAGACAGAGTGCCCTGGGCATGATCACTGATGGGGAAGCAGGGACAGCTGCACATTTCTTCTGTCTGGTTTTAAATGCAAAGCCTGCTTAGAGTTGAACTGGATGACCCCCTGAGACCTTTCAGATCTCAAGGATAACTAATTGCTTCCCAAAATTTTAAGAAAACATAATTTGTTTTCCACAGCACTCTCTCCAGATGTGGATCTATAATATATTCCCTAGAGATCTACTAAACGAATATCCTATGTATTAGCAAAAGCAAAATAAAAACAACAACCAAAAACAAAACAAAACAAAACCCACAGAAGAAAAAAAAAAAGAAAGGAAATAAAAAGAAAAAACCACCCTGAACCTTATAAGAACACCTGTAAAAGAGAATTGCAGGTTCTTGGCCACTGATGTCTTTTAAACAGAAACAAATAATACTAAGACTATCACCTCCTAAATTAAAGGGTACCTTTCATCAGAGCTGATGTTCATGAATTCCACATTTTACATACCACTAATTATATGTAATTATTTATAAATATTTTATTTGAATATAATTACATATAATCATTAACTGAAAACCAAAACAGGAATGATAGATCAGACTTCTTCCACAGAAGAAAAGCAGAATCATTTACATACATACAGTCGTTACGCAGAAAAAAGTCTGAGTGACAAGCTGCAATGCAAACTCTCCTGTGGAAGGCAGCTACTGGATGTGCCAGGCTGGGCGTGTGCTTAGGAAAAGGAGATAGGTCACCCTATGCTGCCATCTTCAGATCACTGCTGGTAGTACACCACTCTCGCAATCGTTCTGGTCTAGCCGAATGGGCTGCAGGGCAACTTGTGGGAACCAAGGCCACAGTCACTCAACAAACCAACAAAATATACACTGGTCCCACCTGGTGATTCGCAAAAACACGGTGCAACATCTATATTCTGTTTGGTGTTAGGTACCTGAAACTTTTGCTAAGACACAGACTCCAATGAAAGAAGAATACAGCTTTTTCAAAGAACTTCTGATGGAAAAGAAATTTACCGTTCCAATATCCCTTTTAAAGGGTCCTTTGGCCTCCCTCTGCCCCCAACTCCCTGTACCCCTTGAAATAACCATATAACCTCTTTCTGAGAGTTATTCTTTAGTCTTAAATTGGATTAAAAGGGTACACACAAACATCTAGGAAGAAGCCTGGGTGTCTTTCATTTTCTCCAGGAAAGGGCTTACACACGTCACATAACAAATGCCTGACAGGAGAAGTAAGCAATATATTTTCCCTGCCACCTCCACTACAAATTTTATCTTTACACACTGGTAGTATATATTGTAAACTAATCATATGCATCATTCTACATCTAGAATTCCACTATTCACACTTCCAGGACACAGGCACAAAGCAAGGGGCTAGCAAAGAGAGTTTGGAAAATCCCTGAGATGTGCCAAATATACCAAAAAGTTACAGGCTAAATTTGATTTACTTTACATACAAAAGAGTCTCAGGCCCTCACTTACATCCCACTTACGCTGATCTTGTACATGGTCTAAAGTTTACTCATGTAGCTTGAAGCCCATACCCTAACATAAGAGGCATATGAGAAAAAACACAAAATTCAAACTCAACAACTCAAAAAACACAGAAATATAAAATTTGATACTTGAGTATACAAGCCTAAACACCTCCATGTCTGAAGTTATCACTAAACAATTAAACAATGATGCCAGAACATCAAGGTAAAAGGGAAACTCAACCAGAAGATGCCTCAGCTTAAAAATGTTTTCTCACAGATGTCACCTGACTACAGACTTGTGATCTTACCACTAACTGGAGATAGAGCAGTCATTACTACACATTTCCATTTTGTAGATGGGAAGACTGAGACTCAATAGTTAAGTGACTTTCCCAGATTCCACAGCTCCTGGCAGGCAGAGCTAGGAATCAGGCTCATGTCCTAACTTCAAATCCAGTGTTCTTTCCTCATCAACAAGTACATGTATGAATTCAGGGCCACTATCGTTCAGTTCTTGTTGTTGAAATAATGAAATCCTTCCAGAATGGGTATACAGCTATAACCTTGCACTCCTCAAGTCCCTGCCACCACCACACTGCCTGAGCCCCTTCTAGGTTCCAACCCCCACACCCTCCCCACCACTACTTCTTCATAATCTAGCAAATAGGGCATCATGTTTATAAAGCTGGGACCTCCAGTACACCGTCCCCGACAAGTGCTTCAAGCTTCTGTTCTATTTGGTGCCCAGATCATATCAAACAGGTGAAGGAAGAATGTTACTCAAAGATTTCCTAACATTAGGGATTGAACTTCTGAAAAATGCAAAAAATAAATAAATAAATAAAAGACAAACCTAAAAGGGTTCTGTGTCTCATGGCCCTGCTTTCACAGCATTTTCTCTAACATCTTTCCATCCTACTTCAAACAAGTAGCAGGTCAAAATACACACAAAGAATTGTTGAAAGGTGGAACCATCCCAGGTCCCCTCTCACTCACCCCTCTACTGCCCACCCCAGCTTCTGGGGTTTGAATTTTAGCTATATCAACATTTCAGTTTACAAGCAGCAGGTATCTTCTCTCCTTTGGCCCAAATTCCCTTAATCTTAATCTCCATTACATTGCAAATTACAATAGGACTGGACCGGGAATGAGGTTCGGTAACTAAGCAGGAAGCTTTTGGATAGAAATGTTAACATAATACAAATCACCATTGGGAATCAAAATTCAAAATGGGAACTGAATTGTTTAAGCCTTGGAAGAGCCTCTCATGCCCCTGAAATGTCCCCCAATCACCAGATACCAATTTTTGTTATTGTTCCTTCAGCCATTGATCTGCAAACACTCCCAAGAGTAGCACGTACAGCCACATCACACCAGGATGCAGTGACTACTCCAAGCTTTGTCCCCAGAGCAAGGGTTCTGATTGGGGAAGTTCTCAGGGAGTAGATTTCAAGAGACAGTAGAAAAGGGGGTTGTGTGTGCTTTGTTATTCTGGCCCAAGCTAGCCCTGTATAAAATAAGCGTAAGAAATGCTAGAAACTTAGAGCTGGAATCCATTGGTCTTCTGCAGTCTTGGGGCTTCAGATGCTCTGTAACCACAGGCCACTCACACCACATCTGAAAGTCTCCCCTGGCAAAAGGAAGCCACTGCTCACGTGCTCACAGGTCCAGGGGCGAGTCTCTGCGTAGATTCCAAGTATTCCTGTCCAAATGCCTTGTGCAATGGTAGCTACACCTGGATTTCTACACTCATATTTTAGCATGAGTCTCCAAATGAAACTCAGTGTAGCTCTTGCCAAGTGACAACTTAATCAAACTACATTTTATAAATTTATATTTACGAAATTCCATCGTGCTAAACTCTAGCTGAGATTACACAAGTAGGTAAAGATGTGGTCTCTATGCTCAAGACATGTGCATATGGGAACACCTGGGTGGCTCAGTTGATTGCACGTCTGACTTTTGATTTTGGCTCAGGTCATGATCTCACGGTTCATGGACTCGAGCCTCACATCGGGCTCTGAGCTGGCAGCATGGAGCCTACTTGGGATTCTCACTACCACCCTCCCCCCCTCAAAAATAAATAAACATTGAAAAATTTTTTAAAAGAAATGTTCAATATGCCTGGGGAGACATGATTAATATGAAAATAATAATAATAAATTGCTGTTTTTTTCTTCCCACAAACTCACTCTGTCTTGAAATTGCAGTGTGCTTATCTGTCTCAAACACAAAGAATATGAAGTTTGTGTTAGGCTTTTAAGGATTAATGGGACATTAGAAGAGCTTTGGGAAGACTAGGAGTTACTGGAAAGAGTAACTTCAAGGGGCTGCATCAGGGAGATGACTTCTGGGAACCCCAAGTGAACATCAAAGGCAGGCAGAAGTAAGTCAAATGATGGAATGTACAGATCACAGGCTCCACTTGAATCAGTAGACACTGCCTCTTTTGCCAGCGGTTCTCCTCAAACCAAGGCAGACAAAAACAAGTAGAGAAAAAGAGAAGGGCTGGGATTTGAGTAACATCCTGTCAGCTAGAAGACAATGATCCTGAATTGTGGAACCGCATATATTGTCTTAGGTTAAGAACGGCCGTTGAATGAATTAAAATGTAAAAACCTAAGCTCTGAGGAACCATTATAGCAAACCTTGTGGAAAATTGATCATCAAATATAAGAGGAACATCCGTAGGGGGGGACAGCGTCAGCAGAAAACAACTTTTATTGAAGAATATATCGACATAGGCGATTTTCAGCAGCACGGCTTTAGTTGGGATTTTTCTGTGTGTCTCTTAACTACTGCTTCCTATATCTTTCTGGTTGTTTCCAAGAACAAATGGATGATTTTGTTTAAGAGCCTCTGGCCATTTCAGTTTTATTGTCCCTCCTCTAGCTTATCTGTGAGCATTTTCAAAGAAAGGGCATCTGACTTATTTAACAGTCATTAGTTTTTACATCAGGTTTAATGGTATTTTTAAATCTTTTTTAGAATTTTTTTTAATGTTTTTTATCCATCTTTGAGAGACAGAGTGTAAGCAGGGGAGGAGCAGAGAGAGAGAGGGAGACACAGAATCCAAAGCAGGCACCAGGCTCCGAGCTGTCAGCATACAGACCGACACGAGGCTCAAACCCAACAATCACGAGATCATGACCTGAGCCAAAGTCGAACACTCAACCAACTGAGTCACCCAGGTGCACGATTTTTTATTATTATTTTAAAAAAGAAGAAGAAATTAAAAAAAAGAATTATGATGAACTAATAGGAGTGATCAGCATTCACTCAGCAGGAGAGCCACCCAAGCAGTTTGCCCATCCCTGAAACCTTGACAAAATTCACTCTAAGACACTCCATCCCCAGGACTAGGCATCAGGTCACAACAGCTATGTGCTGGCCCAGTTTCAGACCTTCACCATCCCACTGCCCTAAAGTAAAAGTCCATACTTCTCTATATGGCAGAAAAGACCCTCCATGACCTAGCCCTTGTCTCTCCAGCCTCATCTCTCAACCCTGTGCCTCCCAATCATCCACTCCTCAGGGAACTATTCGCAACTGTGCAGACTACCATGCTGTCTTCAGCTTCCCATTTAGGCCTTTGCACACTGCCTTCCCTCTGCATGGAACGCTCTTGGTTTTGTCCAGCTCCTTTGCCTAATTCTTGCTGGTTTGCCAGCCTAGGCAGCTCTCTCCTCTCTCCTGGTATAGCACTCATGGATCCATGAGGAAATTGCCAGTCTTCTTGTCTGTCCTCTCTACAGGCTCTGAGCTCCAGGGAGCTCTGACATGGTCTGACTGATTTTGGTTGTTCTTGTTGTTTGATATCTGGTCTCCAGCACCCTGGTGACATGCAGCAGGTGCTCAGCAAATATTGAAGGAGGGAAGAAAGGGTAAAGCAAGAAGAGTTTCAGTGTGCCGAGCAACAGGGTCAATGCCAATCTTCCAGATCAGTAACTACTACCTTCGGCAAATGTTCTAATATTATAGACGTTTCTGTAAAGATGAAAACCCTGCTACAGTAGCCATGCATTCAGTTTTCACTGATAGCTTCAGAAATAGATCTGTCCCTTGACATCTCTTCAACAAGAGCCAATGACCCTCCAAGCCAGTGAGGAAGGGAGGAGCCATCCTACTGGCAGGCCTCCAAAGATTGATTGGCAGGTACTTCCTGCAGAAGCTCAGTAGTCCTGGGGTTAAGTGGCCCCTGGCCTTTTTCATCACTAGCAGTAATTCTGAAGATCCACTGATTCTGACTTCTGGATCCTCATCAAAAACGTTGGGGGAAAGTTTTTCAGTTTGCCAGGTCAGAAACTTGTAGCCAACTGGAGACTAGCCAGGGGAAAATGCTAACTGTGCATTGTTGGGGTGTGGAGGAGTTTAACTGTGATAGATCCAGGCCCTGAAGTGCCTCATGGCCCAGACCGCTCAGAATTAGCAGCCACAAGGAACTTCTATTGCATCACTGCCCAGACCTTCACTTAGCAGATGATGACACATGAGATCCGACAGATGCTATTTTCTCCTGGAGATGATTTTGTAAGATGACCACCCATCCAATGCTGCTTTCCACAAAATTCTGTGGCTCTTTCACAGGTCTTATGAGTACAAATAGGCTTCTTTTTAATGAAGCCTTCTGGACCTACAGCTATTTTGAGTTTCACAAATCAAAAGCTGGCTTTATATTCAGTAGTATTACTCTTTGGACCCGAGATGTAGTACAAGAGTCTCGATATAACATCTTCATAACAAAGCAATTCACATAGTTTGGCTCTCTTTCTAAAGCAATCCCATCTTTTTCCAAACAACCTTTTACTGGCTTATTATGTAATTAGATACATTGAAATGGTTAAACTTCACCCTAAGGATAGACACACACACACACACACACACACACACACACACACCATTTCATAACAGGTACATGGGTCAGCATCCCATTTATATATGTGCTTAATCAACTCTGCACAGAAGACCTACTTAAGCAAATGCTGTAGGTTTGAAGTGACTAAGAACTGACTTTTATAACCTAAGCAATTCTGAGCTCCTTGAAGGAGAAGAAAACTGATGAGCACATTCTCAGCCATTCATCCTTTAGCATGTCCTAAAATGTTCTGCATCAAATCACACATTCTCCCCAGATGTGGTGATTTTAAAGGTCAGCTCTCAGAGGCTAGTATGAAAAAGAGATTTTTACTGACTCCCAAGTAAGCTGTGGGCAGTCACCACTGCCTTTAGAGGGTCGTTTTATTTTTATCCTTGCATTACTAAAAGCAACACCCTCCCAGACATTAGGGCTAAAGAGCTTGCACTTGCTCACCTATTTCTTTCCTGGCAAGACCAAGAATCCTGAAGACAATTATATGTCTGAAAACTGACGAGAAAGGTATTTTTAGTGGAGAGAGCCATTCTCGCCACTCCATCACACCAAGCAGCCTTCTATCTTAAGTTTTTATTAATGAAGTCATGTTTCTTTTCTAGTCACTAACCATCAGCACTACTATCATCATCTCTCACACTCAGAATCGACAGTAACCATCTGTATGTGTAAATGGGGCTGAGAAGATTTACCTGTGAACCGGGGTCCCTGTCACCATAAGGGTCTATAGGTAATTGAACCTCCAGCTAGCATTTCAGCTCAATTGAGCTACCCTATCTCTAACCACTGCCTTGCTGAAACCTACTCTCCACTCCAGTGCTAAGCGCTTTACATCATGCTCACAACTCTGAGAAGCAGGCACTGTTATGATAATATAACAGGGTAGCCTGAGCACTTTGACTTTGGAGTGAAAGATCAAGGTTCAAAGGCAGGCTCTGCCATTTACCTGTCCTTAGGAAAATTATTTAGCCTTTCTGAGTCATAGGTCATCCATAAAATAAATACAATGAATAACTAACATTTATTGAAATCTTACTATATGCCAGTTTTAAACCCTTCCATTTTACAGCTGGGGAAACTGAGACTTAGGCTCGGTAACTTGGGCAAGTGTAGGGGTGATAGAGCTAGACTGGCATTGGTTATGATGAAGCCCATGATGTCTGCACCATATCACACTGTTTGCCCCCTCTTCTCCGTGACTGAATGCTGCAGGCCCCTAGAATTGATGTTCATGCCATGTTCTTAATAGCTGGGCCAGGAAATACAGGCCTCCCTCTAGCCCACCTGCAGCCATCCTTCCACAGAGTGCACTGGGCTAAGTGCCTTCATCTCCTATGTGGCCCCAGGATCAAGTAACACAGCACAGGCCCATCAGGAGCCAGTGAGGGGCATGCACTACAAACCAGGCATTAAAGGAAGCTACGTCTTCTGAGTCTTGCAAGTGGGAAAGAGCACTGCAATTAGCCCGGCTCAGGAGACCTGAGACTACAATAAATTTCGCCTAGGAAACAAAACACATCATGCCCAGAGCGCCAATCCCTCAGTTCTCTCTCCCTTCCTCTAATCAGCAGACTCCCCTGATCAATAAAGGGGGGACAGGCGGTTGACTGAAGATGAAATGTAACTTCTCCTTCCAGGATCACGTACCCCTTCTAACAGAACAATAGCTAAGCCGCTGGCCAGTTGTCTCCTTCAGTAAAGGCAATCTGACTCCCATAGACACTGGTCTTTTTAAGAGAAGCTAGGAACTTCTGGAAGTTCATGTGCTAGCCCCTGATGTGTTAATGCACACTTTTGTTTTTTTTTTAATTTAAGCAAGGCGTAAGATAGACAGATATATAGATATAGATATATGCATATATATATAGATACAGATATATAAAACCCCACCTCCCGCAGCCCCAGACATTAGTCTGAATCCTGCATCTGCAACAATAATTTGCCTCCAGGACACTGAGTGCACGTCTCTCTGCCTCACCTGCTCACTCTTCGCTCTGACATCCTAAGCTCCTGAGAAATGGTCTGGTGTACTAGATCAGGACCCAGAAAATCTAATAGTTCAGTCCCTGCCACTATTTTACTCTTTGGTCTTAGACAAGTCATTTCACTTTTCTGAACCTCCTTGTATTCATCTATATAATGGGGACTCCTCTCATCACCGAATTTCTGTTGAGCACCAATTGTGTGTACAGCACTCTGTGGACACCAGGGACTGTGTTAGGGGATGATAATATGAGTTTCGCCTACTTTGAAGTGCCATTATGGGACCTAAATGAATAAACACACATCAAGTGCTCAAGCAATTACGGCAAGAGTTGTAACTCATATGAAGAAGGTCCCCTGTTCTGAGGCGATTAAGATCACAAATATCTTCATGGCTGACTCATTCCATCTCAGGGCTCTGATTCTACAGAGTCATTTCTACAAAGAAATTACCTTCTGCGTAGGTGATTATGAGCTTAATTACAGGTCAACAGTTCCTGAAACTCAATCAAAGGAGCTTTCTGACATGCAAACTATCTACTGAGATGCAAAAGTTTCCTAAAGTATTAACCTCTATTCTATCAGTAAGCATATGTAACAGCAAATAAAAAATTAACAATCTGATTGCCGAGAATGTCTCCACTGATCGAAATCACCTCTGATCATCCTGAACCTGACCTAAGTGCCCTCCTTTCCCTAACTCTGCATTTAGCAAGTTATATTTAAATCCCTGTTCACTTGTGTGTACCCCTCACTAGACTCTAAGTCCCCAAGAAGCAGGAGCCCGTCTACCTGCTTCACAGTTGAATTCCCACTGCCTGAACATATAATAGATGTTCAGCAAATGTTTACCGAATAAATAAATGAATGGGCCACAAGTGATTCTACCAGAGTTGTGGAAAAGATATTTAGTAGGGATATAGCAAGGTCACACCTTTGTTAAAACACCCTTGCAAAGAAGCAGAATCCAATGTCCCCTTTCTCACCAATTATAGCTTCGGTTTTTATCTTGGATGAGCTAAGTCTTCTTCATTAGAGTTAAGGAAGAAAAAGGTGAACAGCCCCAGAAACATTTTTGTGAGCACTGAACATCTAAGTGTTTCTAAAGTATGCCAATTTATGGTATCTCTCCATGTTTTATTACAGAGAACTTTTAAACCTTGCTAGTTAGACACTGACAGAGGACCCCTGTGTACAAACACAGAGACACATCCAAAATGCATCAAAACTAGAGCAAACAACCTCTTTTGGAACTCTTCCAACAGCTTCTTTGCATACTCTTATGTTAATGCAGCCATCTTACAGCCAGACTCCAGACACCTGGCTTGAATTCTCAGAAACTTGAACTCATGAGGAGGAGCAGCCGAGATGCGAAATCCCAAATTTATTGCTTTCTTTAGTTATTAAGGGAGTGCTGCATGTATCAATGAACAGCATCACTTTTAATCTACTTGCAAAGTTTAGTCAGGAATTCATATTTAATGTGCTCTCACCAGCACAAACAATATTTATTCATTTGTTTTCTGAAGCTGTTTCCTGAAACTTGCCTCTCTTTGTGTTCACTCAGAGGAGGTGTGCTATTAACTCTGGGGAGGCCTCCTCCTCCATCTCCAGGGAGAAGCTTGACATCTTTTAGAGGAGGCCATACCTTTATTATTTATGGTTAAAACACTTTACATTGCAAACTAGCATGCTATCTCTGTCTAAAACCCCTTTGTAATATAAACTGCATTGTCTGCATTTCAGAGGGAAAAACCTGAATTGCTGAAAGTCAGAGAATTACCCAAGGTCACACAGGCCTTTCCGGCCCTTGAGTCTTACTCATGTGGCCACCTTGACATCTAAGAGTACAGTCACTTCAAATACACTAGCTAGCTTTTATCGAACACTTAGCACTGTACTATGCAGCTTTACAATGCATTATCTCATTAGTCTGCAATAGTGCTGCAAGACTCAATGGTATTATTATTCTCATTTTAAAGATGAAGAAACTAGGGCACTGAGAGTTTAATTAATGTATCCAGTGTTGTCCAGAAAATAATGGATAGAGCCTGGACCTAAAATTTTTGACCCTGAAGCCTGCTCTCTGAATTACCCACTAACTGGACTGCCTCACTCACTACCAGGTCCCTAAGGTTCACAGGCTCAAAGAAAACCACATAGCATTGTATAGAGTAGGGTTCAGTCTATCTTATTCCAGCTTTCCCTTTTACTCCCCACCAGTATGCATAGCTCAGATCAAGTGCTATGGGGAAGGATATTTATGACTTTACCCAAAAAGAGAACAACAGGAGGGATGAATATTGACTAGATAAAAGTAGCACTCACTAATAACGACAAGCTAATACAAAATTAGAAAATAGAAAATTAAAACACGTATGAAAACCAATTATTAATTTTTTTAAAAATGGCATCTACTGGTTTCTCCCAAATGAAAGAAAAAAGAAAAGCAAAGACAACTCATTAGCTATATGTGAAGTTCACTAAACCACTTTGTGTACCTGAGTGAAAAGCCATAAGCCCTGTATTTCCAGAGCACTTCCACTTTATTCTTTCTTCTGTAGATGTAAAAGATACAGTCCCTCCTGACAGTACAAGTGTTTGATAAATGGGTGAACACTTCATTGCTCCTTTTTCCAAAGCCAAGATTCCCTTTACCAAGTTCTTATTTGATGTGCCAAAATGACTTTGGAAAGACAAGGCTTTATACTAAGTGTTAATAGTGATTATCGTTGCTCTGATATTACAAATGATCTTTATATTCTTTTCCTTACTTATCCATTTTTAAAATTTTTTTTCTATAATGAATATATGTCATTTTTGTAATAAGGAAGAGAAACAGAGTTTTGGTAAAGACTTTTCAATAACAGCATCCCCAAGTCACCCTGAATCCGCCCTCCCTTCCTTTCAGAGGGAATGATTGTTTATGGACACCATAAAGGACAGACCGGCAGACCCTGAAAAATGATGAGGCCCCCTGGGTGATTTATTCCTCCCCACACTCCCAGCATCTCTTACTTACACCCAGTGTGGATTTAAGCCCTCAAATGACAGCATTTCCATTTTCTGGGAAATCTGTCCCCACTATGAAATCCACTCATCAGAAATATTCCAGAAATGCCCATCCTTACAGTGGCAAGCATATAAAACTCTAAGCAAATTACAAGATTTCTAAGAAGAGAGCAAAGGGATGTTTAATCACCGTGTGTTCAGTCTCGTGTCGTGTTTCTTATTGTGCCTCCATTCGTTGTGGTGGCTCATAATGCACAGCAATACATTTTACATCTATGAAATGTGTTCTGGGTTTTTATATCACAGTTCAGAAGAATAGCTTTGAAAATTCTTTTGACTCCTTTATTTGAAAACTACATTTGTGGAATGGGGTAATTAAATTCCTATAGTTCGATATAATATTACCTCCACTATTCTAGCTCATTAAAAAAAAAAAATCCCAACCATCTTCTCCTTGCTTTTGCTAGAAATGGAATTACACCACAGATATTTCTGTTAATATAAGTCTAAGATTTTGAGAACCTACTCCATTGTAGTTAAAAGAAAACTTCTTCTTTTGTACATCTTTATGGAAATGAGAATGACTGCAGAAATCTTCCATGTTTGATGAGTGCATACTAGCTTACTTTGAGAAGAAAAAGTAAGAAGGGCTCAATGTCAGGGCTTTTGAATCACAGGATGAATTTATCTCTAGATGAAGAGCTAGAAGAATTAGTGTCTTCAAGTGACTCTAAAATTATTAAATCAGTAATACAGAACTTTGGCTGAAGTCAGGATTTGCTGGGTAATGATGAGATTGAGTACTATCATACCCGAGTATGAGGTAGATAATGACATGACACACATCATGGAAGTATTTCCTTTCATTTGCTCCTCATTCAGCATCAGGTGGTAGGAAAATATCCTAGTTTTAAAGAAGATATTTGAGGCACAAAGTAGGAATGTGATTTGTTCCAGAATACAAGTTTTGGAAGTAATAAAGCTGGTACTCATATAAAAATGACAAGCGATAACAAACACTAGCAAGGATCTGAAGACAAGGGAACCCTTTTGCCCTGTTAGTAGGAATGTAAATTGGTGTGGCCACTATGGAAAATAGTATAGAAGTTCCTCAAAAAGTTAAAAATAGAGCTGCCATATGATTTAGCAATTCTGCTTCTGAATATATAGAATGAAAACAGGATATTAAAAAGATATCTACACTCCCATGTTTACTCTAGCATTATCCAGAATAGCCACAATACAGAAACTACATAAGTGTCCATCAACAGATGAATGCAAAGAGATGTGGTATTCAATGCAGCCCTGAGGAAGAAGAAAATTCTGCCATTTGCCACAAAATGGATGGACCAGGACAGCATTATGCTAAGTGAAATAAGTCAGACAGAGAAAGAGAAATACTGTATGACCTCACTTATATGTGGACTATAGAAAAGCCAAACTCTCAGGAACAGAGACTATATTGGTGGTTACCAGGAGCTCCGGAGTGAGGGATGTGGGGAGATATTTGTCAAATGGTACAAACCTTCAGTTATAAGATGAGTAAGTTCTGGGGATATTAATGTCCACCATGATGATTAGAGTTAATAATACTGTATTATAGACTTGAAAGTCGCTAAAAGACTATATCTTCACGATAAAGAAAGGGTAATTATGTGACATGCTGCATGTATTAGCTAACTAATCATACTGCAATATATAAGTATATCAAATCAGCACATTGTCTGCCTTAAACTGCCACATTATATGTCAATCGTATCTCAGTCAAGCTGGGGAAAGTGAAGAAAGCTGGCACTCAAGCCCCACTGGACGAACTTCAGGTTTAGGCCCTTTCCAACACATCACACCACACCACACACTGCCCACGAAACACCCCAAAAGCAGCTGCATCGAGCGCTGAGAGACTCCAATGGCTGGCTTGTGGTGCTCCCGCATGAATAAAAAGTGGGCACAGAGCTCGCTCCACCACACAAACAGAATGAACAGCTACCAAAGCAGCTCTGTTTTTCTGAGTCTCCAAATATCTAAAATAGGTTCTTGGGCTTTTTTTTCCCCCTCGTCTGTAATTACACAATGGCTCTCTGAAACCCCTAGGATGTAATTTTAAATGACAAAGAAAGATTTGAGTTGCAAAAATACACAACTGTTCCAGGGTGCAAATGGATTTGTTTCTAATCCTAGTGGGCAATGTAGAGCTCACTTTTTTTTTTCCCAAGTAATGGTGGTGTTCTCATCATAGATGGCAAACACCTCATAATGGCATAGATGGCAAGGTACCTCACAATAGCTATATCGTAAGTGAAACATACACAAACAGAGAGAGAAAATAGCCCTAGCTCTGATATCAAAGTTCTCAGAAGAGATACAGTAAGAAGGAAGTGTGGTCTGAGAGCACCCAGGCAAAATAACACTGAGAGAAAACACTGAAAAAGTTAAGCTCCATGGGGCTAGCTGAAGAAATGTAGCACCTTATAGGTTCTACAATTTTTCTATAAGCACAGAAGACATAAAAGTGAAAGTAATGAGTTGGAATAGATACTATTAACTTTTAATTAACTTACTCTTAGAAATAACACACACACTGATCATCCGCCCAAACATCTCAATTAAGAATGTATAAAAGTGCATCCCTTCCAGCTTTTTGTCAGCTTTGTATCAAATGATCCAAACAGCTGAACTAGTTCAAAGACTCCACATGGAATAAATAAGCCTGGGGCTTATTGCAAGCTTTCTGTAGAGATACTAAAATGGTCATTTTTAATGTCATCCATCTTCAGAAAGGACTAGAGCTGGGCGTAAGTCTTTTAAAAGCATACATAAGTTCCCCACTCAAGCCAGGTAGACAAAGATGCGAGACTGGGAAACAAGCTAATGTCCTCCCACAAGCAGGAAAATATTAACTAGCAATTCATAAACTAAGGTTACCTTTACAATTACACTTCTAGTGTGAATTATAGTCGATTATTAGTTTAAGACTGACTACATTTCATCACCATTCTCAGCGTGAGAAAGTCCTAGTTATAACCAGAAATTCAAACACACTTGATTCATGACCATCAAAAGCCCCAATCAATGCAAACTCTTTTACTTGGAACCAATAAATTATTTGTTTTGATAAAATACGAACAGAACCTTATATTACTAATTTCCTGACAATCCTTTTGTGGAAAAAAAATTAAGTTAGTCATCAGGTCTCCGTTCACAATGAATTCTCCCCTTTCGAAAATCATTCTAAATTTGTATCTCCTAAACTGTGTTCCTTAGAATATTAATAGCATGGGATGTTAACATGCGTTCCATAAAAAGAGGCTTCTGGAACTGTATAATGTATTTTCCTAATTCTCAAGTTCACTGTTTTTACATTTTAACATAATCTTACAAACAATATCAAAAATTTTGCTAACTAAATCTTTTTCCCCTTTAAAAAAAGCTATTGAATTAACAGTATGTTTTATAACCAATGGCATCTTAAAACAGGGAAAAGATGATAAGTTTGGAGAAATAAGTTTTTTATCACCTGTAGAGATTCACCCTACACATTATCACATTAGAGTCCCTGAAAAGTCTTAGTACTTTAAAAAACAAAGCTGTTTTCTCTATTTAACTCAGTGTCTCCCCAATATATTTGCCCAGAGATCCCTTCTGTTTTAAAACTCATAATCACATTTCATGAGACTAATGTTCTGGGAACACATTCTGGGAAAGAGTGCTTATTCTTTTATTACTGTTGGCCAAGACCTTTCTCTCATCAGCTTTCCCAAGACCCAGTGACAAAAACCTTCAATCATGAAGGGAAGGGAAATATATGTCAGGGTCGACAGAACTGAATAGATGACCTAAAACACTCTGTAGAGAGAAAATTCCAACTAGACCAGTGGCCGATTTATTCTGCTTGGAAACATCTGAGGTGTATTCATACTGATTGCTTTCTACTACAAATGATGCACGGTTCTGTCTGTTTCAAATGCCTTTATGATGTGAGAAATGAATAGACTGAATTGAAACCGTCTGTGTGGTAGGATGGGCCACACCATAGGGTGGGAAGCACCATTTGGTGAAAGCACCCCTTTACATTACCCAACATTGGGAAGGAAGAGATATCAATATTTTTCTAGGACTGATCAGCAAGTATCTGTTTATGCATTCCCATAAAATTGGATAATATAAGTCACATGGTCAAAAGCAGGCAGCAGGGGAGTTTGAGAGCAGACACTCAAAACAAAACCAATGACATGGCGCTCATAGCTGCAAACATCCCTTTTCAGGCCCAGCCTAAGTCCTAAATAAACTCATCTCATATCACACAACATCTCCCAATACCCTGTGAATCCAGCTGGTAGAAAGAGTATCAAAATACAGAAATAAGACTGGAAGATTACCACATGTCTTTTGAATGACATATTCAAGCATTGTCTAATAGGCCCACCTGTCTATCAGGCCAACTGACCCGCCTGGACTAGAAACATCAGCATTGCCTGGGAGCTCGTTAGAAATGC
>NW_027531999.1:2012325-2030166 GCF_008692635.1 Crocuta crocuta
CGGGGGGGGGGGTGGGGAGGTGCCTGAGAGGCTCAGTCGGTTGAGTGTCCAACTCTCGGTTTTGGCTCAGGTCATAAACTCACAGGTGCATGAGTTTGAGCCCTGCATCAGGCTCTCCCTGGCAGCACAGAGCCTGCTTGGGATTCCCTCTCTCAATTTCTATCTCTCTGTCCCTCCCCTGCTCACACTGTCTCTGACTCCCTCAAAATAAATAAATAAACTTTAAAAAAAAATAGAAACGAAAACAAACAAACAGAACAATGCCAGATCTCAGGCCTCATTCTGGACCTACCTGACCAATACTGCCTTTTAACAAGATCCCTATGTTATTTTATGTACATTATGATTTGAGCAGCATTAATCTAGGGAACCTCTCCCAACTTCCTATTTACTACACATTAGGACACAGATGTTGAGAAGTTAGATGGTAACTTGTGAAGATAGATAAATAGCAAGTTACTTTTTTCCACTAGATATGCAAATGATATCCGCCCGGGAGAAAAGACAACCTCAAGGTTATGGAGTTTTTGCCCACAGAACATAAATGATTTTGCACCTTATTCCAGGATTCTTTCTTTCAGGAATGATCTGGTCTAAGTCTCTCAAACTCTTCCTTGAGCTGTATTTATCATCCTGCTTCTCCCTCATTAGTGAGTTAAATAAATCGTTGACATGTACTCAGCACACATGCATGGCAATCATGCTTGTAACTGTTTGCAGTTTAATTCAAAACCAGTCATCTCTCCACAGTGATAGGATACTTCTCTCTAGGGAACACTGTGATAGCCACCTTTTCTTAGGAGAAAGAATCAGCAAACAGTAATTAAGAACATCCACTATGACAAGAGATGAATCTAACATGGGTTGATTCCTCAAGGATGGTAGGTCTAATGTACAATTTGGTGAAAGATACAAAAGCTGCGGACTGACAGCTTAGATTGCTTCAGCTTACAGACATGGTTTGTAGCCCCAAAACATTTCGTTTTATTTTAATTTCTGGATATGAAGGCCTTTAGATGTAATATGTATTCTCCAGTTCTCCGCAGGCTCCTACACTCCTTATTACCGTATATCAGGCTGTTTCATACATGTTTGCTACCTATCTGGCCCCTGAAGGCATTTAAGTTTACAACCCTTAAAGAAGACACTAATCTATTAAATCCACCTAAGCCAGCACTACGGTGGGAAATGGCTCGTCTCAAAATCATAGTACACTCCAAGCAGCCCTTACTGGGAATATTTTTGCATATCTATCATGCACAGACCTCGGACAGCTATGAGGAGTATAAAAAGAATGCAGCTGCCAAAACCAGTGGCCTTATTCATTATCCACCAGAGGGCAAATTATTTACGTGTATAACAATGCATTTGAAATACATTTACCAAGCATCATCATCAATTTCTTCAGATACAAAAGAGTTTCATTTAAATGGTTCTCAGAGCATAGAAACCACTGGCCACATAAACAGCAGAGATAGCTTCATTCTCAAAACTGAGCATTATTAAAATGTCAAAATAAATATCATGCAGAAATATAGCAAGAAGAGGCAATATCACTATAAGCAAATAGCCTGGTCCCTCTGAAATCAGACCTAGAAATTCAAAAGCAGCTTTGGATGAAACAGAGGTTAGTGGTGGCCAATTAGTCCTGCTGGATGTTGTTTTTTTCCTTGGATGGATTTGTTGACAGCACATCACAGAAAGTTATTAAGTGCCTGCTTTCATTCCCTGTTTCCTAAGTGCTTAAATTCACTAAACAAGGAAAAGCAGGCACTATATAAACAGAGTCATTAATAATATAAATCTCACCTAGAGTAAAAGAATAATATGGCCTGTCTCATTGTGCTGCATAAATAGTGATTTCCGTGGTTTTCCATTTGTCCCCTCTATGGATTTTTCTCCTTTGGTACATCTCATCTCTCATTTTACTCCAGTACGTCTTCAGGGGACTTAATGGGAACAACTTTGAGGAAATCACCTAATAACACGTCCATTTCTCATCTGGACAGCTAAGAGGCCTCCCCAACCACCACTATTCCCCTTACCACTGGACTTTTTACACCTCCCAGTGAGGCCCTACTCAGCCCTTAATTTCTTAGTCTTCGAAACTGGGTCATTAAACTGGCTTTTAGCTACAGTGTATAGCCTGAGGGTCATTAATATGCACGTTATCCAATAGGTTATGTGCTCCAGGGTCTACATTGAAATGGTCCAGCCAGAATCTGTACTTTCTTTCAAAACCACCTTCCAGCAGTTTTCCATTCACTTTGTTTTTGACTGAGAGATGGGTTGTAGTTTCTGAAGTCAACAGCAGTTTTAGGAGCATTTCAGGGAAAATCTCCCTAGCCTCCTCACTCTGTGAGTCTCTCCTCCATACTCCCTACATTTTACAGGAAAAGCTTTCCAAATTTCTCTTTGGTCTGTGAAACACTTTTCTTTTCTTTTCTTTTTTAATTAAATGTTTGTATTTACTTATTTTGAGGAGGAAGAGTCAGAGAGAGAGGGAGAGAGCAAATCCCAAGTAGGCTCCACCCTGTCAGTGCAGAGTCTGACGTGGGGCTCCACCTCACGATTGGAAAAATCATGACCTGAGCCAAAATCAAGAGTCAGACACTCAACCACCTGAGTGCTCCTGTAAAAACACTTTTCAGAGTAGATAGGCCTAGTCTATAAAGCTGGAAGGAACTGGAATCACAAGGCTTGTGAGAGGTGGGAAATCAAAGGGAGCTGCGTTGGGGGTGCATTCAATATGAGGAAAAGAGAAATGAGTAGATCAAGCAAAACTGTGGTGAGTCTCCCACCTCCACCCCCACCCCCCACCAACTCTCCACTGCACTTAAAAGAGATTCAAAATCTTTGTGTTAAAGTCCTTTGCAAGTTTATACTCTTTTGGGTTTTGTTTTTCTTTTAACTGTCAAAGCTACTGCTAGATTCCAGGCAGGATTCTTATCTCCCTTGGGGGACACTTGATCCTCCTTAACCTTTCACCAGCTACTTCCTACATAGAAATGAACCTGTCTTATATGGAATTTAAGAAACACTACAGATTGGGGCGCCTGGAGGGCTTAGTCGGTTGACTGTCCGACTTCGGCTCAGGTCATGATCTCATGGTTCGTGGGTTTGAGCCCCATGTCGGGCTCTGTGCTGACAGCTAGCTCAGAGCCTGCAGCCTGTCTTCAGATTCTGTAGCTCCCTCTCTCTCTGACCCTCCCCTGCTCACACTGTCTCTATCTCTGTCTCAAAAATAAATAAAAACGTTTAAAAAAAAAAAAAGAAACACAACAGATGAACATAGGGGAAGGGAAAGAAACCTAAGATAAAAACAGAGAGAGAGGCAAATCATAAGAGACTCTTAAACACAGAGAACAAACTGGGTTGCTGGAGGAGAGGTGGGGGGGATGGGCTAAATGGGTGACAGGCACTAAGGAGGACACTGTGATGAGCACTGGGTGTTGTATGTAAATGATGAATCACTGAATTCTACTCCTGAAACCATTACTACACTATATGTCAATTAACTTGGACTTAAATAAAAATGTTTTTTAAAAGAAAAAGAAATAAAGCTGTCTGCTGGCCTCTGCTCCCACTTCTGAACTCCAGTCTCCACCACTGAATTCAGAACTCAAACACAGTTGGAAGCATCATCTTAAATCCACTTCTTCTGCATAACTTCTCACATATATTAATAAAAGCTCACACTGATTCTGTACTTTCCATATTTTTGTGTACAAGATCAAAAGCTCCTTGATGCATGTACTATCTTTTTGTCTTTTTCCTTTTCCTACCTCATGGTACCTAGGATTCTTTAGCCATTTAAAGACTAAAGCCATTTAAAGACTGTTGATTGGCTTTTGCAGAAATACATTTATATTCCAGGTAAAAGACAATGAAAAAAAAGAGAGAGAGAAGCATGATTAATGACCTAATGATCTCTAATAGACAGAAGCATTTTTAGCTGTGGGAGCTAGGCAATCATAGCCAAGGGTAACGGAATCATGCTAAGGAATGTAAGTTCCAAAAGAAAAGGTATTCATCCTACAAATTTACTGGTCCTAGTATAACAGGTTTCAAGATACAGGTATTCATTTTTTTCTTGCAAATGTAAGAATAGAAACAAAAAAAAGCTCCCCCCAAAAAAGTACTGCCCTAATCCCTAGCATATATTACGTTTACAGATATAATTAAGAAGAATATGGACTCTGCAATGGTGAGATTATTGTGAATTATTCTGCAGGGCCCAATCTAATCACATAAGTCCTTAAAAACAAAACACCTTTCCCAGCTTAGTCAGTGAAGAGAGATGTGGCAATGGCAGAAATTTCAGAGAGTTGCAACGTTGCTGGCTTTGAAGATAGAGGAAGAGGGCCATGAGCCAAGGAATGCAGACATCCTCTAGGTGCTCGAAAAAGCAAAGAAACAAATTCTCCCCTGGGGCCTCCAGAGAGGAGCACAGCCCTGTTGACACCTTAATTTTATTTTCTTTAATGTTTATTTTTTGAGCGAGAGAGGGAGAGAGAGAGAGAAAGAGAGCACAAAAGCATAGGGAAGGGGCAGAGAGAGGGAAAGAGAGAGAATCCCAAGCAGGCCCTGTGCTGTCAGCCTCACACAGGGCTTGATCCCATGAACCATGAGATCATGAGCTGAGCCAAAATCAAGAGGTGGTCACCTAACCACCTGAGCCACTCAGGTGCCCCAACACCTTAATTATTTTTTAATGTTTTTTATTTATTTCTGAGAGAGAGAGAGAGAGAGAGAGAAACAGCATAAGAAGGGGACGGTCAGAGAGAGAGGGAGATACAGACTCTGAAGCAGGCTCCAGGTTCTGAGCCAGCTGTCAGCACATAGCCCAACACTGGGCTCGAACCCACGAACCGTGTGATCATGACCTGAGCTGAAGTCGGATGCTTAACCAACTGAGCCACCCAGGCGCCCCCCCAACACCTTAATTTTAGCTCAATGAGAATTGTGTCAAACTTCTAAGCTTATGAAACTGTAAGATAACAAATTTGTGTTGTTTTAAGCCACATGTAATTTGTTAACAGTAGTGATAGAAAACTAATACAAAAGGCAATCCGTGTTTTCAGCATGGCCCTGCAAACTGGTGAGCAGGCAAACCTGCTGGGCCCCCAAACCAAAGAGATTTCTTTTTCTGGCTGAAACTGACCCTTAGGTCCCCCTTTCTCCCCCTTTGCAACTTGGCTGACTTTTTCATCTCTCAGGACTCCGTACAAACTTTCTCTCCTCTGAAAAAATCTTAGTTTTACCTATATAGGCTACAAGTTTCCCAGATGTGAGGACCATGTTTTATTCTTGGTGAATGTTAGTTTGAATGATGGACTTAATTAATTATCATTTTATGGAGTGTAAAACTAAAGGCCAATAAAGCTACATTTTTGTTACTGCTTTTAAAAAAGAAATAAGATCATTCACTAGGATCTATGTACTTTCACATCCATGCAGTCCCACCTTACTTCTTCTCGTCATCTCTTTGGACACACACACAGAGCCTGGCAGGGCTGAACCCCAGTTTGTGATTGTTCAAAGTCAGATAAATAAGCAATACATTCATCCCTGATGAAGAGTATAAGCCATAGGGGGTCAAAGGCTGAAGCCAGAAATTTTCAAGGGAAATTTTCCAGGCATGGAAAAGGTTCTAAAATGTGGAGCTTAAAGACAGAGCCAAGGTTTGAGAATTAAATAACAGAACTCACTGGTGTGGTGGTTTCAGAATATGTCTACAAACACTTAACATTACTTTCTTCAAAAGGTGTAGACTAATTTCCTTCCCCTTGAATGTGGACTGGAATGAGTCTCTTCTAACGAACATAATATGGCTGCCATGAACAACACCTGATCAAGTCAGAGAAGTCATTACAACTTCCTCCCCCCATTGATTTCTCTCTTCCTCCTCCTCCATCCCCCCCCCCAACACTTGCTCTAGAGAAAGTGATTCACCAATAGCCACATGAGTGAACTCTTTTGGCAGAAGATTCCCAAATCTTCAGATAACTGCAGCCGTAGCGCACATCTTGCAGCAACCACAGAAGCGTCCTGGAGCCAGAACCACTCGGCTAAGAGGTTCTCGAATTCCCAAACACAAGCTATGAGATAATAAATGTTCGCTGTTTCAAGCCACTAGGTTTTGGAGTTATTTGCCATGCAGTAATAGATGGCCAATGTGCATGAGATACAATGCCTAGGGCAGAGGTTGCAAATTGGAAGTCAAGATCCTGATTCCATCTACAAATATATTTTACTCAGTTCATAATGTTTTTCATGGGCCAAAATCTTAAAATAATTTAAATTCTTTTAGAAATCTAGATGTCCAGTCTCTCTCAAACATTTGGAGATCTGGCAACACAAAGCCTGCACTCCTGTCTGGCAGCTATGAGTGGAAACCGAGGACCTGCCTTCGGCAGTAGGCTCTCCCAGGCTCGTTAAGCCTCCATTCACCTCACTAATTATTCATCTCTGCATTGACACTAACAGCATGGCTCTTGCCTGCCACTTCTCTTATATTTGAAAAATATTTCTCATGTCTCATATCTCTATGAACACTAGGAAACAAAAGATGAACTGAAAGGCCTAGTTGTCTTAAGAAATCTAGGAGGGATGCCTGGGTGGCTCAGTCGGTTAAGCGTCCAATTCTTGATTTCGGCTCAGGTCATGATCTCACAGTTTGTGAGTTTAAGTCCCGTGTCAGGATCTGTGCTGACAGCTTAGAGCCTGGAGCCTGCTTCAGATTCTATGTGTCTCTCTCTCTCTTTGTCCCTCCCTTGCTTGCACTCTGTCTCTCTCAAAAATAAATAAGCATTAAAGCAAAATTTTAAGATTCTCCCTCTCTGTTCCTCCTGCGCTTGCTCTCACACACGTGCTTCTTTCTCTCAAAACAAAAAAAATTTTGAAAAGAAATCTAGAGCATGTATTTCTTGGTAGCCGTGAAGAATATCCCTACATGCCTAATGTGACATCAATGTATATCTACAGCAAATACACACAACTTAAGATTCCATTTTTAATTCCTCTGGTAGCTTTATTCATTTAGGCAAATGGACTCGCCCTTGTAAGTGAGTATGCTAAAGCTGTTCTTTCTTATCCTGTACTCTTTGAAATGGTTTTTTTTTTAATTTTTTAAAATGTTTTTATTTATTTCTGAGAGAGAGATAGACAGTGTGAGCAGGGGAAAGTCAGAGAGAGAGGGAGACACAGAATCTGAAACAAGCTCCAGGCTCTGAGCTAGCTGTCAGCACAGAGCCCGATGCAGGGCCCGAACCCACAAACCATGAGATCATGACCTGAGCCGAAGTCGGACACTTAACCAATTGAGCCACCCAGGCGCCCTTGAAATGGGGTTAAGGTAAGGTAAATAAGCTTCCTAGCTCGCATCTTAAAGGAAGCCACCGACATAACATTTTTCCTCTACTAGTGCTTGTTTTGAGAAAAACCATGTTGAGAACATATAGTTATTAAATCTTTTTCTGGTTTTATACTTATAATAATTGTTTAGCTTAAGCTTCTTATGGCTGACTCACATTGTGTCTGACAACAGCCATATTGACTAATAAGTGATAATCTCAAGTACAACCCCTAGTTTTTCATAAATGCATAACTTTTACTATTCCTAATATTTTTCTAGGAAAAAAAAACATTGAACTAGAATAGAAGTCAATGAATTTCAGCACACAAGCCAAACCTGGCACACTGCCAGCTTTTATAAATAAAGTTTTATTGGAACACAGCTGCCTTTCATTCATTTACATACAGCCTCTGGCTGGTTTTTTTTTTTTTTCCAGTCACTGTGCTGAATGAACTGAATAGTTGGACAGAGAACTTATGAGCTGCATGCCCAAAATATTTACTCTCCCTGAACAAGAAGGATAAAATATAAATATCTTAATGGTTGATAAGCTAAGAACACATTCATTTTACTTCAAAGGAACACAACGTGGAAATCATTGAAATCACCATGTCTTCTCAGTAGTATTTGCCTTATAATCATCGTGAATAACTCTAAAGCTTTATTCACCTTACAAGGGAATATAAATAGAACATTTTTTTAAATTGAAAATGAACTCACGGTGGCTAGTTTCTGAACATCTTCATCTGATGCTCCCAGAGATGCCAGGCCTATTTCTTGTGAAAACTGAGCAAACTTAGGATCCGCGAGTAGTGGAACATGTCCCAGGAGTTCATGACATGTGTCTCTGACAAAAAAAAAAATCACAAAAATATGTTATACAGGAAGTTCAAACTATCACTGGTATGACAAGCTTAAAATCCTAAATATAACCTTGTTACTATAATCAATTACTGTTACCAAATTTCATCACTTCTAAAACTTTTTATCACCTTTTAACATCTCTGAAATCTAGATGCACCTTATAATTCATGGCATTTTAAACTATATAATACACAATATTTTTAATAAGTTGATAGCAACTACTATTTTCAAGTGCTTGCCATATGCCAACCACATGGTAAGTGTATTACAAATACTATCTCTTTTAACCCTCAAGGGGAACTTAGGGAATTAAAGTAACTTCTTAGTGCAAAAGCCTATAGAGCAGGGACAGGCAATCTACAGTCGCAGGCGATCTGGCCCACTCCCTGCTTTTGTAAATAAAGTTTAACTGGAACATAGCCATGCCCATTCATTTATGTGTTGTCTGTGGCTCCTTTTGACTAGAACTGCAGAGTTGAGTAGTTGTGACTGAGACCATATGGCCTGGAAAGCCTGAAATATTTACTAGCTGGCCCTTCACAGACAAAGTTTGCTATAAGGATAAAGCCAAAATTTTAATCTAGCTTATGGTGATTTCTAAACTCTTGCTTTTAACACTTAAGTTGCACTGCCTGCCATGTTACACTTTGCAGACAGTGGGAAACAGCAGAGGGATCATACTGTCATCATCAAAGTGGCTTTTCCCATAAACAACTTATCTGCCTATAACACAAGCAACTCCCTTGAGCCTGCACGTTGGAAAACCTTCCCAGTCCTCTGCTTTGGGCAGCCTGAACTGGGTAATAATAGAAGCTTAGGTCTGTTCTCATTTGTCTGAGCTTCCATTTAAAGCCAAATGATCAGGCAAAGGCAAGTATGTGTCACAGTGAAGCAAGGCAGATGCCTTCCTGAGTCATTGCCATGAATCACACACTGTTCCCTGATACCGAGTTATATTGGAATGAATTCTCCTATGACTCTCTGGGAATGGATCAAGAAGCTTCAATACTTCATTTTCTTGACAAAAAGTAATTAGCCAGGTAGTATTTGAAAGACGTTTCCTGATTTTGCCTGGCATCCTCTGAAGTATATCACTTCCAATAGGTGCCATAATATAAATGCCAGGTGCTATCACTGTTATTATAAGTATAAGGTACATTGGGTGATTATGTGGTTGAAGCAAGTGAATGGTGGTCAAGGGCACAAGATTGATGCCCATATAAAACAGGTGGCATTACTCAATCAAAAAATCTTGTTCCCACAATTCAAACCACATCCCTGGCCTTGGCTAGCCACTTCATAGATACGTCAGGTTGAAAGGGTAGCCAAATGAGAATACGTAGACAGGATATTAAAAGAAATTACCAATTTATTCCCTGTCAGCTGTGTGTCAATAGCTTTCTGAATTTGTGGAAAAGAACACATGGCAGTTACTCTCCAATCATATTACTTAAGGCAGAGAATCAGACTCAATGGATTCTAAGGTATAAGGAGAATTCAAATATTATCTAAGCCCTTCATTTGACCTATAAAGAAATTAAAACCAGAAAGGGAAATAGAAAGCTAACAGATTCTGAGCTCCTATTATGTGTTGGGTACTGCACTAAATGTTTATATTATGGTAGTAATTTTTCTGTACTTACAAAGAAGTCTTATTATTCCCACTTGATAAATGGGGGAAATAAAATTCATGTAAATTTAAGTATCTTTCCAAGATCACACTCTTAAAAGACAGACAAGATTTGAAATCAAATTCCTCTGTCTTAAACAACTGTCCCCTTTCTGCTCTATTGTTTTAACTGGCAGATGTGGAGTAAACAAGAAGGAATGGGTGAGGGGGCATGGCTTACGTGGTTGGGAGAGAGCTTAACCAAGTTGGTTAGCACAAGTGAAAATGTAGTCAGTATGTTGTAAGTCTCTTTTCCTGCCACTTCGTGGTCCTCAATTCCTCAAGGAGCCTTTTTTAAAAATATCTATTCCTTGGTCCTACCTAAAACCAATTCAGCCAGACTCTCTGGGTTAGACCAAAGCACCTGCACTGTTCTGAAAGTGCTGAGGGTGCTAATAAGGCACAGCCAAGGTGGAGACCCACTGTCAGAAAAGAAGATGCTCTGAAGCTCACCCAGCAGGCTTCAAGCAGCAAGGACTTGAAACTAATGCTCAGTGTGCTTATGTAATCTTGAGCTGCTCAAATTTAATTCCACTGAAATGACATCGTAATACTGGGGAATAATGAAAGGTGGTGAAAGATAGTTCACTAGGTAGTTAATTACTTCTTCACGTACATTTGATTCAGTTAAAGGTCTAATGCTTCTGTGCTGGGAGTGGACCCTATAGACATGCTCCTGTAATCAGTTTTTTTTAAAGGCCATGCAGTCTGCACTGATGTTGGAATTAGGATTGAGTGGCCCACCATGGATAAATCTGAATACCTCCATTGTGGCCTATAGTGTAAATACTAAAGTACCCCTCCTGATCCTGGCAGAAAAAAATGACAATATAATATTTCCAAAATTAGACCAGATGTCAAACTGTGGGGAAGTACCGAAGGTGACATAAACAAACAAGGTAAGCAGAAACTAAAATAGTGATTATCGTGATCAGTGAGTATTGAATGCTCACTATGGGCCAGGTACTGTGAGAAGGCTACTGCAGATCTTCTATCTACCTTGGTACTTCTGCAATTCAAAAACATAAAGACAGAAGCAAAAGTGAAAAGTTGGCGACTAAAAAGGAAAAAAGAAGGAAAATACTAAGATCCAAAGACATTAAGGAGTCAATTCCCACTAATAAAAAAAAGGAGCTATTGCCTAGATTCTAAGTTAAGGTGTCATTATCAGAAACCTATAACTCTCAGCCAACTTAAGAACCTTCAATCGCATTACAATGACAAGGTAATCCAACTATATGGAGAAGAGGATAAAAGAAATAAATCTGACAGAAAGAAATCATACAATATGGCAGAATATACTATTTCCTTAAGAAGGAAAGCCTGAAGCAAGATGTCTAACAGAATTACTAATGGAGCGTGAGGGATGCCCTTTGCGCTGTGATAAGTAGAAATGACCTGTGCTGTGTCTCAGCAGTCTGTGTCTTCTTCTCAGCTCTGTGTCCACACAGAGATGCTGAGAAAGACCTGTGGCTCAGATTCCTGAGAAAGAATGCATGCAGCAAAGACAATATGGACAGCAAACCCACTTCTCATTGAGCCAAGGCTCTGAGCACCTATATTTCAAGACCAAAAGCAAGGTTATGTCTTTCATGACTTTGGTGCAACATTCTCAGAAATTAACACCAAATCGTTCCCTGTCCCAGTCTTTGGCTTAGACGCACGGTGTAAACTAAGGTAACAGAAGTGCCCAGAAACTCTTTAAACAAACATCAAAGAGAGAGTTTTAATGTTACTAATAAAAGCACTTATTTAGCTTTGAAAAAATTGAGATTTTCTTTCATTTCTTTGACACCAAAGGATCTAGAAGCTCGGACTGACTATGATTTTTAGAGGCTGAAAATAGTTCCAGACTGTTGGGAGTCTGAGGGAAAAGACTGAAAAGGCTATCTTCAACCTTTGTATTAATTAGGTACTGTTGGGCTGAAATCATGCCATTTCACCCTATTTTACAAAGTGCAACGGTGATTCTGTCCTGCATATAAAGTAGTTCACGATCCCTCCATTGGTTGTATCGTCCACAGCTGGACCCCTGAGTATCTAATTATGAACAGAGTTCCAAGGTGAGTCCACAACTATTGCCTTATCACACCAGATCTCTCTAAAAAGATTCAATTATTTGGCTATAATTGCACCTGTCAGCACATGCTGCCTCCAATCTCTACATCGGCAAACTTTTCTCTTTTTAACTCACATCCCTTTGATGCATTTTCGCCTGAATAATGCTTTTCAGAAGGCTTTTCACAAAAGCGCTCTGTTCACTGGAAATGTAGGACCTTTCAGAACTGTTAACACTGTAAAACATCATGTCTCCTTTTGGAAAAAAAAAAAAGGAAAAAGAAAAGCTAGAGCTGATATCAGACTCTAAACTTTTGCTGCTCTAAATTGGAATCTTCTCTGATAAGCCCTGTTAGGAGGATTCTAAAGCCTGCTGAAATGGGCCCACAAAGGGGCTTGGACAAAATGCCTCCGGGGAATTCTTAAATCATTCTAAGAAAGTTGCGATCATCTTGCTGCAGGGAAATAAGGGTCCTGGTTGTTAAGTTCACATTCAAAATGAGTCTGGCATTTTTCTCCTCTTATCAGTTTTCAAAGCTGACTCCTTACGCTACATGTTGAACAACTCCTTTTTATTTCTGCTGTAAATTAAAGCCTTCAGGACGCAGTGAGCCAGCATCCAACATTTGCTTCCTATCCCAAATCAGTGCATCTGTCTTTTAAGCCATATTTCTATAGTTTTTGTTTGTTCTAAATGACACAGAAGCCAGCACTTTAGCTAAATCATGAAGGGAAGGAAAGCAAGATGAAGTGGGCAGGGTGAGGAGTTCGCACTGGTGAAAAGATGCTGGAGGATGAGCTGGGAGGCAAAATTGGGTATCTTTTACAGCTTTCACACAACATTTGGTGGGTGAGTACAAGTAATCTGGGATAACACTCTGGGACACATTGAAAAGGGGGTGATTTGGTTTGTTTTCACTGCACGGAGGAGATGGTAACAGGACTTCATTTGGTATCGAGGCAATTTTCCTTCAGTGATCGCCTTGGAGCCAAATACGAAGTTCCTTTGGTTTAGATTTAAAATAGCATACTGTAAAATCTGGCCCAGATAAAATTTTAGGCAGCCCTTATGATCACTCCCTCTTCTATCCCTATCGCAGTATAGATAAATAGATACGTGGCCTCTTTCTATGAAGCCGAGCACTTGGAGATCGCCCTGGAGGAAATCTTTAGTTTTTTCCCCCTAGGAATTATCAGGTAGGCCACCAACATTACTCTTCTTCACTACAATTCTTTTGAGACCAACAGAAGATATTATAGTTATCTTTTTTGAAATTTCATTCAGGAAGCATTTATTGTATGCCTATAATGTACCAAGTACTATGCTAGGAACTGAGGCTTAAAAGTAAATAAGACATAATCCTAGAATAACTCTTAGCAAAGTCACCTTATGGTTCCATAAAAGGGCAAACAGCAAGTACTAACTTTCCTGATCCATTGAGAGACATAGTTTGCAGCTCTTACACGTACCATAAAAGGGTTGCAAGGGAAACTATTGATATGCCTTTAGTTCACCCGTAGTCTCAGATATTTCTTATTCCTTGAAAAAATAAGGGATTTTTCATTCTTTCCCTGCCCCCTCCCCAATTCCACTAAATATTAAGGACACAGTATAATGTAATGGCTAAAAGTATATACTCCGAAGTCAGACCCAAGTCCATTTCCCACATTCCTGCATAGACAAATGACTTAGAGCAGTTCTGTGCAATAGGACTTTCTACAGTGATGGAAATATTCTATATCTGCATTGCCCAGTACAGTAGCCACTTGAAATGTGGTTAGCATGCTGAGGAACTAAATTTACAGTTATTTAATTTTAATTAATAAATTTGCATAGCCACATCTCTACCATATTGGACAGCACAGATGTACTGTTTGCTCATTTTTTAGAATGGAGGTTATATGGGTCCCTATCTCATGGAGTTCTTAAACAATGTAGTAAGATAACACGTTGAAAACAGAATTTCGCAACAAGTTATGTATCATTAATCATATTACATTAAATTATACTTACACCTTCATCTCCTGTACCTTAGTAAGTTTGCCCTTTGGGAAGATATTTTATCACTTAAACAAGAACTAGTAATCCTCTCCAGGACAGATGTCATGCCATGTCATCTTGGGGCACCTGACACATAACAGATGCTGGATAACTGCTGTTTCAACTCAACTGAGCAGAGTGGCAATGATGGGGCTCTCTGACTACATAAAGACATAAATCCAAGTGAATTGCAAGTACAGTTTTCCTAATTTCCAGTGTAGCATAAGAGCATTGAACTAGGTCTTGGTTTTGCTATTTCCTAGTTGTAAAATCATAGGTAAATGATCTGACTTCTTTGAACTTTGGATTTGCCACCTGTAACATGGGGACAGTCTTGCCTCCCACCTACAGATGAGTGGAATGATGTCTGCCCAACAGAACATGAGTGGGAAATATAGATCCCTTCCTTCTCTTGTGTGGTGGCTTCTGTACTGGTCAATAAATATAATTCTCTGCACAGCAGTGAAGAGGTATGACCAGTGGTTACCTCTTCCATGCCTAATATTCAATCACTTTGAATTTCTTCTTCTGAATTTGCAATGTAAAAATGCAAATATTTCTGAAAAAAAAATTCTCCCAGGCCTTCTCAGTCTTCCATACTTGAAAGTGCATAAATGAGCTTCTCCTTGACACTACAAGGTACTGAGGGAAAATGAATTGTGGCTCAGGTGTGGTGTTAGGCAAGCCTGGGAGGTGGGTAGGAAGGGTCCTGCTTTGAATCTGTAAATATATATATTTATATATATTTGAAGACTTTCCCCCAGGTCACTACAGATAACAGCCAAAAAGAACAGAAACAGAGCTCCAGCAAGCATTCAGGTATAAGTTTGCTTTCAAAATGCACAGATCTTAAATAACGTATAGGACTTTTTTGTTTTCATGGAATATCTATTGTTAGAGTGCCTGGGGGCACTTGAGACAAAAGGCTCTATAAAAAAATCTTAGGGGGGTATTGCTTTTAGGCACCTCACAAAACTAGACCCGATTTTCTGATGGAAAACTTGGGAGTCCAGGTTTAAGGAACCTCCGTGGCCTTATAACCAAGCTGGAACTTCAGGAGATCCATCAGCCTTCCCAGGAATTTAACAGGTACCAAGAAAGAGTGGACCTGTTTGGTATTTATATACAGCTTTTCTTCTCTGCAAAGATCAAAGCATTATTTCATTATCCCTCACACAGAGAGGTTAAGTGGCTTGCCGACAGTCATGCTGAGAGCTGAGAGTGGGGCGGGATTTCAGGAGCTGCAGCCCACAGGTCCCTCTGCCTGAGGAGGCGAACCCTCTACTGCATTTCCACACTATAGTGAGGCACTATCCCCTTTTTCCCAGTGAAAGAGGAGATGCCTTGTCCCAATATATAGGGCAGGCTCTGGCCCTGTGAAAAATCAAAGGAGAGGGTGGGATTCTAACAAAGACTGATAGCCGGACCAAAGACTGGATAAGAGCTGCATAGCTCCAGATCCTCCAACAGGCACAAACAGTACTTAATTTGGTTTTGGCACCAAATTAAGTAAGACTGTTCCTCTCAACTATCTCCTGTAAATTTGTAATTAGAAAACCAAGAAAGAAGCTGTTCAATGTCATACATATAAGTTTTGAGTTTTCCTGTTTAATGGTGCTGTTTAACAGAATAGTGGCTAATTGCACAGAAGCTGACACTATAGTCTACTTGAGTTCAAATTCTGACTTCCCCACTTACCAGCTGTGTGGACTTGGGGAAGTTACCTACTGTTCTATGCCTCAGTTTCCTCATTTGGAAACTCAGAATAATAATAGTAACAACTCAGAAGGTTGTTATATTAAATTTCGTCCACAGACAACACTTAAAATACTGCCTAGTACATAACACTCAGTAAATACCTACTTGTTAATAGTAGAAAATAGTGTTCCTTCGGCTACTACTGATGTTGTTGTTGAAATTATCTGTTACTATCAAAAGACAATGATAATACTTTCAAGTCTTGGGGCCTCTGATGTCTTAACTTGCCCTGGGTATACCCCAAACCAAACTTCTCCTGAGGGGAAAGATGGCTGCTTTGCTGAGGGGGTGAGCTCTGCGTTAAAATGCAAGAAACGGAGGCCAGATGAGATTGGCTTTCTGAGAACGTGCCATTTCCTGAAAACTGCTAGTAGTAATGCTTCTCTGTAATCCTGAACAGCAACAAGGATAATAGCACAGTGGAGGAAGCCAGTTGGCTAGGCAGGAAGCTTGGCTCTGCGCTCCAGGCTCCTAGGGGAAAGAACAAGTTTAAGCTAAAGAGAGTTCATACGAATGAAGGTTAAACTTTATAAAGTTCTGGCTTATCTTCCCAGCTTGGCGGTTAAGACCTTGCCCCGACTTGCCTTCTGCGAGGCCTGATATTAAAAACACCCACAACAGTCAGGGCTTAAGTCAGACAAGTTCACTTCCCCAGAATCTCTCAGATGGCAGCAAGGAAGGAAAATTGAGAAGGGAAAGATCCTATTTTCCCCTCATTACAGACCTAGTGTATCTGTTAGATCAAGAGAAGGGCAGCCGACCTTTCTTATAAATGTGAAAACCTACGTCTTTACCTACTGCTGCTATTACTTAACAGATGAGGATTAATGTCTGAGCCACAAGGAAAGAAAATAAATGGCATATTCTGCCGGTTTTAGAGAGGGTTCTGTTGTTCTAATAAGCAAAGGCTAAGCATAAAATTCATTCACTTTACTTAGAAACAGATGAAAAATACTGTCAGAAATAATTCACTTTTATTTTTCTTATAAAATTGAAACACAGCAGTAATTATAAGAAAAATCACCTGACTACAAAGCCTTTTTAAAACTTTAAAACAGTTATATTTAAAGATAACATTAATTGCCCCTAAAATGTTCAACTGTGACAAGAGAGAATTTCCTCAACACAAATGCATTTAGTTGTACTATGGCAATAGACATCGCAATATTCATCATTGGTGTCATGAATTATTTCCTAATGGTGGAAGTTCGCCCTATGATTTGAAAAGCAGCCTACCAGGAGAGAGCAGAAGATACACCCACATCAGTACATGCCGAATAATCAATCATCCCAACGCAGCTCTGAATCAGGAGCTCCCTCATTGAATAAGCTTATACTATGCTATGCCAAGTGTATTTTTGTTACTAGTGCGTTAAGCCCAACATCCGAAAGTAAAATAGAATGAATATTTTAAATGTTTTCACTAAAACACTTTTAAAGGGCATTTCTGATACAAAATTGCATTATTACGTCGGTAATAGTTTTCTGGAAAGACAGATATTGTACTGGCTTGACCTCGAAAAATTGATGTTGGAGAATGAACATTTATATTTAAAATTCTTGGTTGCTTCTCCCTGAGCAATGGACAAGGGGTAGAGGGCATGTGCTATGGGTGTGTATTTCAGAACTGCCCTGGGCAATGTTTCAAGTTTCAAAGGGGATCCAGTACAGAACTATGAGGCATTTGGCCACCTCTGTTAAGAAATCTAGATAGAGGTAGGTCTGGGCTATGTTGAGGAGAACTAGACCAGATTACACAGGAGTGTGTGTGTGTGTGTGTGTGTGTGTGTGTAGCCTTAGAAAATGGGGTCTTCTCATGAACAGACACTTCTCCAAAGAGGACATCCAGATGGCCAACAGACACATGAAGCGATGCTCAGCATCCCTCCTCATCAGGGAAATACAAAACAAAACCACACAGAGATACCACCTCATGCCAGTCAGAGTGGCTAAAATGAGCAAATCAGGAGACTATAGATGCTGATGAGGATGTGGAGAAACAGGCACCCTCCTACACTGTTGGTGGGAATGTAAACTGGTGCAGCCCCTCTAGAAAACAGTGTGGAGGTTCCTCAAAAAATTAACAGTAGAACT
>NW_027531999.1:2031159-2067199 GCF_008692635.1 Crocuta crocuta
AAAATGAGCAAATCAGGAGACTATAGATGCTGATGAGGATGTGGAGAAACAGGCACCCTCCTACACTGTTGGTGGGAATGTAAACTGGTGCAGCCCCTCTAGAAAACAGTGTGGAGGTTCCTCAAAAAATTAACAGTAGAACTTCCCTATGACCCAACAGTAGCACTGCTAGGAATTTACCCAAGGGATACAGGCATGCTGATGCATAGGGGCACATGTACCCCAATGTTCATAGCAGCACCCTCAACAATAGCCAAAAGATGAAAAGAGCCTAAACGTCCATCAACTGATGAATGGATCAAGAAGATGGGCTCATCTACACAATGGAATACTACATGGCAATGAGAAAGAATGAAATCTGGCCATGTGTAGCAACGTGGATGGAACTTAAGGGTGTTATGCTGAACAAACTAAGTCAGGCAGAGAAGGACAGATACCATATGTTTGCACATATAGGTAGATTAGGAGGAACTTAACAGAGGACTATGGGTGAGAAGAAGGGGAAAAACAGTTGGAAAGAGGGAGGGAGACAAATCATGAGAGACTCTTGAATGCTGAGACTGATGGGGGTAGGGGAGAGGGGAAGGGGGGTGATGGGCATGGAGAAGGCCACTTGTTGGGATGAGCACTGGGTGTTATATGGAAACCAACTTGACAATAAACTATTTAAGAAAAAAAAAGTATAGCTTAGACAATTTTAGCCAAAGAACAATAAGCTTACTGAGAAGCTACAGTTATTGAAGGTGTGATGTGACACAGAATAGTTAAGTAAACCAACAGAACTGAGTGGAGCTTTGAAACAGACCCATGTATACATGGGAATTTCATAAAAGATAAAGATTACATTCACTGTAGGGAAAGGAAGACTGTTGAAAGGTTGGCACAACTTGTTAATCATTTGGGAAAATATAGTTATATGTCTACTTCTCATTACATACAAAAATAAATTCCAAAATAGATTAAAGAAAAAAAGAAAGAAAGAAAATAGGGTCTTCTTGCCCAACCCTTCTTTATTTCAGAGATTTCAGTCAATCCACACAGCTTCTGAAGGAAAGCATGAAATTTAACTCCTTGAGAATATAGTTTTCTTGAGCTATATTTCCTTTTTTTTTTTTTAATGTTTATTTATTTTTGAGAGAGAAAGAGACAGAGTGCAAGCAAGGGAGAGTCAGAGAGAGGGGGACAAAGAATCCAAAGCAGGCTCCAAGGCTCTGAGCTGTCAGTACAGAGCCTAACACGGGAGTCGAACTCATGAACCTCAAGATCATGACCTGAGCCAAAGTCAGATGCTTAACCAACTGAGCCATCCAGGCACCCTCAACTATATTTTTTATTAAAGAGCTCTGCATTTCTGGTGAGCCTGGGTGGTTCAGCTTGTTGACCTTCTGACTCTTGATTCAGCTTAGGTCATGATCCCAGGGTTGTGGGATCAAGCCCTACGTTGGGCTCCATGCTGAGTGTGGAGCCTGCTTAAGATTCTCTCTCTCTCTCTCTCTCTCTCTCTCTCTCTCTCTCCCTCTAGCCCTCTACCCTACTCATGCTCTCTCTAAAATTAATAATTAAAACAAAAGAGCTCTAGGGTGTCTGGGTGGTTCAGTTAAGCATCTGACTCTTGACTTCAGTTCAGGTTATGATCTGAAGGTTCATGAGATGGAGCCCCACATCAGGCTCCATGCTGACAGTACAGAATCTGCTCGGGATTCTCTCTTGCCCAATCTCTCTCTCTGCCCCTCCCCTACTCATGCACATGTGCTTGCTAGCTTTCTCTCAAAATAAATAAAGTTGTTGTTGTTGTTGTTGTTTTAAAAAAGGGCTCTGTCTGCATTTCTAAGATACCATTGGGCATCAGGACTCCATATTGTAATTGAAAATCATATACACAAGTACATGTGCACATGCAAATTCAGTTAGCAGATGTTCAACAACCACCTTGCACAAAACACATTCAAAGAGTCTGTAGGAACTAGGAGGAAGAGACCATAGATCCCCTAGAAGCATGTGCCCAGGGAGTAAAAGTCAACCGAAGTAAAGCAGAGCTAGAGAGAGTAGAATACATTCTGCATCTGAAAATTCAAAGCACCTTCTGAGAACCAAAAGCCTAATGTCAGAGACCAAGCCAGGGAGTGAGGGAAAGGTCCCTGCCTACAACTTGCTTCTCTTCCCAGTGTCCCTGAGACTCCTTAGCTGAATCACAGCCATTCCAGCAAGAAGCTTCTAGAGACAAATCCAGAGATGCTGATCCCTCCCTGATCCACTCTCCTCCCTGGGGGAGGAGCACCCACTGGTGTCAGACATGGAGGTCACATCCACATACGCGGTGGTCCCTTGGGGACTTGCACGAGGGCTTGGCAGAAGCAGACAATCTCCTAGAACTTCTTCTTAATGTAATAGCTTAAATATTACTCCATGGCTAAAATGAGCAAATCAGAGAACTCTAGATGCTGGCGAGGATGTGGAGAAACGGGCACCCTCCTACACTGTTGGTGGGAATGTAAACTGGTGCAGCCCCTCTGGAAAACAGTGTGGCGGTTCCTCAGGAAACTAACAATAGACCTCCCCTATGACCCAGCAATAGCACTACTAGGAATTTACCCAAGGCATACAGAAATGCTGAGGCATAGGAGCACATGGACCCCAATGTTCATAGCAGCCCTCTCCACAATAGCTAAAACATGGAAAGAGCCTAAGTGTCCCTCAACAGATGAATGGATCAAGAAGCTGTGGTTTATCTATACCATGGAATACTACATGGCAATGAGAAACAATGAAATCTGGCCATGTGTAGCAACATGGATGGACCTTGAGGGTGTGATGCTGAGCGAAATAAGTCAGGCAGAGAAGGACAAATATCATATGTTTGGGAAGGGGGGTGATGGGCATGGAGGAGGGCACTAGTGGGGATGAGCACTGGGTGTTATGTGGAAACTAATTTGACAATAAACTATTTGTAAAAAAAAAAATATATTACTCCAAAGCTAACTCAGAGCATGTCACAGGATGATATTTTTTAATGTTTATTTATTTTTGAGAAAGAGAGAGCAGCAGAGCATGAGTGGAAGGGGGGGGCAGAGAAAGAGGGAGACACAGAATCTGAAGCAGGTTCCAGGCTCTGAGTCGTCAGCATAGAGCCTGATGCAGGGTTCGAACCCATAAGCTGCGAGATCATGACCCGAGCCATCCAGGCACCCTGGAATGACATTATTTTTAAAGCTAGGGCAGTGAGCTTTCCTGCCTTTTAAGTGGGACAATATTTAGGGTTAGTTACACAAAGAGGGAAATATATACTTTTTTAGTACCATGTAAAGTGCAGATTGTTTCCCTCTTTTCCTCTCTGCTTCTTTCCTTCCTTCCCTCTCTTGCTCTTTTTCTCTCATTTTAATAAGGGGGAGGTGGGGACAACTTGCACATTTCCTTTTGCTCTTCTTCTTCAGATTCACAGTGAATAACCACTTTTTTATTCTGAAACTATCCTTATCCCAAACACAAAATAGATGAGCAGAATAGGTTGCCCCTTACTGGGCGTGATTGAAGAGAGGGCTCTCTGATCCAAGTGACCCATCCTCACAGCTTCGGTTGCTGCCTATAATTCCACCAGTAAAGGTTCAGGATTTTGCCTGAAGACAGTGACTGTGTAAAAATGCCTCCCTTATTCGTGGAAGGGTGTCCAGAAAGTCCCTGAAATTAGAGTAAAACTACTGGGGAGAGTGGAGAACACTCCCGAGTATAGGGCTGCAGCCTTTCACACAGAGGCCTCACCACACACCATGCATGCCCAGGACTTCAAATAAACCCACAGCATTCACTCCCCTGTGCTCCCTCACTCGACAGATCTCAGACTTGCTCTGGGACTCTGAGTGTTTCTCGAACCTGGCACCTCCTGGTAGCAGTACCGTTCATGGCTTCCACCCACACAGGACTCAGTTTTCACCTTATATGCCAGGTTTGGGGATCCACTGCTCCCTCCGTCTGATCTCCTGGCTTCTGCACTGCCTTTGCCAACTGGCTTTGAGTTCATTACAGTCTTATGAAGGAGACTGACACATGCACAATTAATGACCACTCAGTGTTGTCAGTGCTAAAATCGAAGTAACACAAATGTCACAGGATCATCGAGCTCTGATTAGAAGAAACTTCACAGAGAAGGTTGCGATTGAGCGCTCATCCTAGAGAAATGAAAGGATTTTACCAGAGTCATTGCAGGGAGAATGAACTACCTGTGCAAAGGGACAGGGGCATCAACCAGCAGGATCACGGGTATGGTAAGAAGTCTTGTGTGGTTGCAGCATACGGTTTTGGAGGCATAAAGAGAAGCAGAAGTTAAGAGTTTAAGGAGATCAGACTTCTCTACACACAACAAAGAACAACAGAGGTTAAACAAGGGAATGCTATCCAGCATTTATGTTTCAGAAAGGAAACAAAGTCTACACACTGCTTCTCAAAGAAAAGAGAATAATAAGGGGGAGGTGGCGATAATTGGCAGACAGAGCAACCATGTCATCATGACCTATCAAATTTCTTCTAGAACAGTGGTTGTCACTGGGGGCAATGTTGCCGCCCTCAGGGGACATTTGGCAGTATCTGCAGACATCTGTGGTTGTCACCTCTGGCGTGAGTGGAAAGTTGCTCCTGACATCTAGCGGATAGAGGCCAGGGATGCTACTTAACGTTGTGCAAGGCACAGGACCACCCTCCACAACAAGGAATTATCAATAGTGCCGAGGAGAAACCTGTTCTAAAAGTTGCGGTGGCCAGAGGATGCCCTATGACGGGGCCACAGTGGATTCCCAGGGAGGCAGAGAGGAGACCTGGAGATCATGGGCCTTCCCAAATTACTGTCTTGCCACCATTCACATGCCAGGTGATGCTCACACACCCATGCACCCTGGATCTCTGCATCTTTCCCTCTCATTGCACTGAATGAGAAGGACGCTACTATTGGAATAACCTTGAATTTGACCCAATTGATTTGTTTAAAGGAAATCATTTACAAACACCAATACTCGATTAGTGACAAAGTTGTGTGTGATCACAGCTGATCAAAGCATATAGCCACACAACGGTGATGTATAGGATCAGTGCCCCGGGTGCTACATAAGGAGAGAAAGATCTCTTTCTGCTTCTAGCAAAATCAGTGACTTTTCAATACAGGTAGGTAGAAACTTATGGAAAAGCAAGTCAGTCCTTTCACCAAGGCAACCAGGAGTCACTGATTCTCCAGAACGTTCACTGCTGTCCTCCAGGACAGAAAACTCTCCCCAGGGAACCAATCCAATCTGCCATACTTCTTAAATTAAAGCCCCACTATCTGGCCAAGTTTAGAGAACACAGAGTCTGTAGAATGTAAAATGCCGCAACAGGCCAAAGACACGTTTAAAACCCAATATTTGTTGAAAGCTAGGAAGGATATCAAAATACATTCTACCCCAACCAAAAACAAAAATAAAATTCTTTTTTCAGATAATGTCTTTTTGCTGCTTTCACTCTCATTTCTACCTGTGTCTTCAGGGCTCACCTTTGTCTCATTAGTGCTGCCTCTACTACAACAGTTCGGCAATTGAAGGCAGTTATTTGGAAGCAGAGCACAGGCACCAAACACAGGAGCCAAGCTGAACTTCACAAATTGGAGATTCTGCCCTCTCGTTGGTTTTCAATTGAGGAAATGGGATTTCATTACAAAGACAATGGCTGGAAAAGTGCTTGGGCAGGAAATGGCACTCCCCTCCCCCCTCGTGGTGCCCCATCCATTCAACTGCAGCTGTGAAGGGACTTAAGACTTTGCAATACATCCCAATTAAAGGGATCTTTACAGAGAATTGTGTCTGCACAGTTTATTTCTGGAAGGGTGAGGTGGAAACTGGCATCAGTGGTCACCTCTGGGGAGCTGAAGGGGGTGTCAAGGGAGCAGAGGAGGGAAAGGAAGTCACTATTCACAGTTTATTTTTTAAAATTTTTTAAGTTTATTTATTTATTTTGAGAGAGACAGAAAGTGTCCATGAGCAGGGCTGAGGCCGGGTGAGAAAGAAAGAGAGAATCCCAAGCAGTCTCCGCATTGTCAGCACAGAGCCCCATGTGGGGCTTAAACCCAGGAACCATGAGATCATGACCCGAGCCAAAATCATGAGTAGATGCCTAACCGACTGAACCACTCAGATGGTGTTCCCCCTGCCTTTTTTTTTTTTTTACGTCCACAGTGTGCTTTGAATTCTGAATCATGTACATGTATTACCTACTCATAAAATAATAATTTAAAAACCAACAAATAATAGAAAACCCACTCCCCCCCAAAAAAAATTCTGTAAAAAACCCCAAGTTAGCATATCCCATGCTTCCATCCTCTGACTTAAGCTTCCTCTTGTCTGTGTGGTCATGGGGGTCGTAGAAGAAAACACTCACATCTACAGTGGGAGCTTTAAATTCACTTCTGAACTCCCAACACTTCCCAACTACCAGGGGCTTCTCCAGGAGATCCCACCCAGGGGCACCTCAAAGACAACACTCCCCAAAACCAAATCTCCTCTTCTCTCCCTCCTTCCTTCCCCCTTCCTTCCAAGCCAAATCCTGTTCCAATATTCTCAGCCATTATTAGAAGAAAAAAAAAAAAAACTTCCCTGTCTAAAAACTTTAGCATTACCTTGAGGACACTCTCCTCACCCTCATAGTCACCAAATATTGTTAATTCCATCACAATGGCACTTTTCAAATAGGTTATCTCTTGTCCTATCCCACTGACCTTTTCTAGTTCAAGAACTTATAAACTATATTCCTTCACTGGAATGTGAGCTTCTGCTGGTTTTCCAGCTAGTTCATTCTTTATACCTCCCCATAACCCAATCCCCATTATTTTTCTCAAACACAATTATCTGATCATGCTCAAGAACCTTGGATAACTCCCTGCTGCCTACAGAACTGCCCGAGTTTGACAAATAATCATTTACACTGTGGACTGAAAAACAAAAACAAAAGCAAAAAACATTCCATCCCTAACACCTACCCATGCTCTGGTCACTCTGATGTAACACGCCTTGCTCTTTATGCCTCTTGTGAGCTTCCTCAACTTTGCACTTGCTGTTTCCTTGACTTGAAAGCTTTCTCCTCCCTCCCCACCCTGCCTTGTACAAAAACGTAAATTCTTATTCACTCTTCTAGACCCCCACTCAGTTTAAACCCTCTCTGAAAAGCCTTTCAGGACTGCTCCCTGCTCTGTACTCCTCTCACACTTTATACACACCTTCATTATAGCCCTAACCACACTTTCATAATTATTTATGTTTCTATCTCCCCTGCCAGAATGTGAGCTGCTTTAAGAAACAGCTGCTATATTTTATTCATCTTTGAATCCACTGCACCTCCCTGCCAGCATTGCACATAAATGTTTGCTGAATGAATTGGCTGAAAGTACTTTGGTAAAAATGTAACACATTATCCCAAAATTTTATAGACCTCTGTGGCTAAAATCTCATTTCTTTGCCCTCTCTGTCTGCATACCTATTGGCACGCTATCCCAGGTCTCACGGGGGGCCAGTTATTCAAAAGGAACTAACAAAGTGCCTGCTATTTGTAAACAGGGCCATTTGTAAACCCTCTGGGCTAGATTTAGAGATTGCCTTTCTAACTCTGACAATGCTCCTCTGAGTACTCACTCCACTATAAGAAGCATTTCTTTTCCAAATGTCTTGAGTCCTATAAGTAACCTTTGTTTACCCTGAAAACAGTTTCTGGGAAGCTGAAAGGAGCTTAAAAAGCAATGTAGTGACCCTGTCTGAGACCTACCTGGTCAGTGAGCCTCATGCCCACCGAAGAGGAGGAGGGGAGCTTCGGAGACTCAGCTCAAATCCCTGCCTACTTCCACTACCAACATCAGCTAGTCCACGGCTTCAAACTCCAAGGACTCTCTGCTCCCCAGTGAAGATCAGGGCAGCCCATTAATCACAATATTGTTTTAGTAAAGCAGCATGATAAGCAAAGTGATATTGCCAGTATCCTGAAGAACAACGGGTGACAAACAAGAGTAAGATCACGGGTAGGCGCTCATTCAAATGGAGCCCAAGGGGGTAGAGCCCGAGTGACAACTTCCAGCCTTGGGGTCTTTGGCTTTTGCTCTTTTCTCTCTACCTGGAATGATCTACCAGGAAATATTTGGAAAGAAGAAAAGGGGGGTGTGCCTGGGTGGCTCAGTCAGTTAAATGTCCAATTCTTGATCTCAGCTCAGGTCATGATTCATGGGTTTGAGCCCCACGTCAGGCTCTGTGCACAGAGCCTGCCTGGGATTCTGTCTCTCCCTCTCTCTGCCCCTCCCCAACTTGCATACACTCATATTCTCTCTCTCTCTCTCTCTCTCTCTCTCTCTCTCAATAAATAAATAAACTGAGGGGTGCCTGGGTGGCTCAGTTGGTTGAGCTGCAGACTCTTGATTTCGACTCAGGTCATGATCTCACAGTTTGTAAGTTCAAGCCCCACATAGGACTCTGGGCTCAAAGCAAGCCTGCTTCAGAGCCTGTCTTCCTCTCTCTGCCCCTCCTACATGCTCCCTCTCCCTCTCTCTCTCAAAAACAAATTAATTTTAAGAAAAAAAAATTTTATAAATAAACTTAAAAAAAAGGAGATACTTGCGTTCAGGTCTCTGTTCAAATGTCACTTCCCAAGGGGCTTTCCTGATGACTCAACCCAAAAGAGCAAGTCACTACTGTTTGTCTTCTTGTTTTATTTGTCTTTACAGCATTTTTAGCACATCATAGCACTTATACCTGCTATCATATTACCTAGGTGTTTGTATGCTGACCATTGTCCCCTACCTCCACTCATTCACCCAAGAGAACAGAAACACTGTCTTGTTCCTAGACCATCTAAGCACATATTAATCTCCCAATAAAATGTATTTATTTTCTAAAAAAAAAAAAAAAGGAAATATTCAAGTAGTTAGCAATTTCAGTGAAGATGTAAGACCTAAGTTAAAATGTTAAAATCTAGCAAGGTAAAAATATATGTAATAAGTGGATGGTAAGGAAAGTAAAGAACATTGGCTGAGGAAGAAGTGATTGTGCATGGGGATGGCAAGAGAATGTGTCCCAGAGATGAGATTTGTGTCTGCCTTGAAGGCACTGGAAAATTCAGTAAGTTTAAGAAAATGAGCTAGTGATGGGGGCGCCTGGATGGCTCAGTCCATTAAGCATCTGACTTCTGCTCAGGTCATGATCTCACGGTTCATGGGTTTGAGCTCTACGTCGGGCTCTGTGCTAATGGCTCAGAGCCTAAAGCCTGCTTCAGATTCTGTGTCTCCCTTTCTCTCTGCCCCTCACCTGCTCACATTCTCTCTCTCTCCCTCCCTCTGTCTCCCTCTGTCTTTCTCTTTCTCTCTCAAAAATAAATAAACATTAAAAAAAAATTTTAAAAAGAAAATGGGTCAGTGTTTCACACTGGGAGACCACAATCCAAGTGTTACAAAACCAAATTATTAACACATGAGAGTTCACAGCTTACCCAGCTGTTGGCCTCCCATTGTCTGAGAGAGAGAGGATAAAGCCCCAAAGGAAAGCTGACAGAGTCCAAAAAGAATCATAAACCCCATATAAATCTAGAGTGGTAGGTAGGACTGGAGGAGTATTCAAGAAACTAAGACAGCAGAAAAAGCATAGCACAAAGTGCTGAGTTTTGGGTGTGAAGTGAAACACTGAAGGAGAAGGAACCAGTCCTGAGAATCGCCATGGTGGATGTGCATGAACTTCCTTAACATGGAGGTGCCTCCTCATGGGAAAAGATGCGTGAGTCCCAGCTGTGTCAAGGTTGACTTATCCCTTTGTGCCTGCATCTCCCCCTCAGTAAAAATGGAGACAATCATCTATATCATGGGATTGCTGTGAAGATTAAATGAGTTGATGAGAATAGCACCTGGCATGTTGGGATTATCCTTATTATCAGAATTTTGAGCCCTGCTTCTTAAATGCAACATTGTCCTAATGGTCTATAGGGATCATGGCTTTATAAAAATGACACATGTTTTAAGGAGCAATATCATCAACGGCTGGGCTAAAGCAAAAGGCTTGGTGTGGGGATAAAGTTAGAGAGACAAACCAAAGTGAGAATATGGAGACCCCACATACCCAGCTGAGGAACCTGGTTCTTTGAGCGAGGACTTGGCTCGCTGGCTAGACTGATGCAATTACTTGAGAGATCAAAGAGGGCCTAAGTCACTTCCAAATACGGCAAGTAGTGACCACTTGACAGTGTGGTGGTCTTCATGCAGCCTAGGCATCCAACGTGGGTACTCACGGTTCCGGGGTGTAGAGGGGGTCCGAGCCATGCCGGACGTACTGAGTGCAGTGGAACACTCTGTAGGCCAGTCCTGCCAGAAAGTCTCGTGGACTCAGGTATCCAGCCACCGGCCTCACCGTGAAGCCTGATCTTTCTAAAATGGCGACAGGAAGAGCCAGCTAAATATTAACTCGACCAGACTTGAGGGCCCAAGCAGGGCATCCTATTATTTATAAGGAGATTCTAGAAACAGAGTAATCAAGGTCTTAAACCCCTTGACAACTGAATGACATATACCGTTTATAGCTATCACGTTTGTGGTTTCTGATTACTAAAATATACTCCCGAATGATGGTTTCCAGGGGAACAAGACATTCATTAAAATGGGGGAAAAAAGCGAAAAAACTGTTAAAGATTCAAATTCAGAAACCAAATTAGGATAAGAAAGCTCAAATTCACAGGACAAGTGATGCTTACTTACCATGTATTACCTGGGATGTTTCTAAAAGACACACCCAGGTGGGGATCCATTCTGCCTGTATGTGTTTAGTTAACACATGGCTAACTCACCCCCTTGTGGAATCAGTTCACACTACAGCTTTCTATTGTCAATACCACCTAACTCCTTCACTCCACATTGCTGTTTTCTGTGATATTATGAAAACAATCATATTAATTTCTGTTATTTAAAGAGGTACACTAAAGCTCTACATGTCTACTGGTTTATGGTAAGAGGAAACAAAATAGTGGAATAAATACAATCTATGAAACTGCCCTATACTGCTAACTCAGTTAGGCCTGGGTCATCAGTGTTCTCAGTTTAAGGGCTACCTAAATGCTTGTTTCTCATGAAGGCCCAGGAAATTTACAACGGGAGAGCTACTCTTATCTCTGACACCAGCTTTGTAAAGCCTCCCATTCTGAAAACCTCATCTCATTAGGAGAGCGTCTGAGAACGGCTAGAATGGTTTTAAAAGGCAAGAACCAATTAAGCTTATAAAACCAGTTCAACCTGGGATTTTTGGTATCTACCTGAAAATATTCCTGTTCTCAGGTTTCCTCAGACCCACAATTCTAACAATAATATGTTCGTTCCAAAAGCTTTTACTTTGGATTGTTCCCTAGTGAATGTCAAAAAGTTAAGTGTATTTTCTTCTTCTCTTCCATTCTATGCAATTAAACCAGTATATCCTCCACGTAGGACCTGAGTAGGGGTACACAGAGGATCGTTCCTTTTTTGAATAGTTATGGATCTTATTTTTATTTAATTTTTAAAAAAATATGTAGCTAACACATTATCAAGAACTTTGGATTTGTGGATATCATTGCTTACAAAGTTTCCTTTTTAAATAAATTAGGTATTTAAAAGTGAGTCCGTTAACAAATACCACATACACGTAAATTATGCTTGCTATGTGCCAATGAATGGTGCAGACTGAGATCCCAGTGTCGGGTTGGTAAGCATTGTGAAAAATAACAGCAAGGGCAACAGTAACTAAGACTCTGCTATGTTCAATGTATATCAGGAAATAACTTTAGGGCTTCTAGGTATAGTAGTTATTTCCCTTCGCAGCCACCTTGTGAGGGAGATTAAAATTATGATCTCCATTTCCAGAGGCACAGAGAGGTTAGGATAACTCACTTGAGGTTACCCAGCCAAGAATTCAGCCCAGGCATTCTGCATCCAGATTCTGTGCTATTCCACGCCACCTCTTATCAAAATATTAAGTTGAGAGACAGATGTGGCAAAAATTATGGGCTGGTATTCTAATTACTGGAGTTTGAGAAACAACACAGTAAAAAGCAATTCCCATATATCAGCAATCAACCCATGGTAAATCTATAATACGCACATAACTCTGTGGGAAACAAAGAGGGACATGCCAGAGGCAAGGCCATTAGGGAGAATATAATCCAGTTGAACAACAGCATAAGACATTATGTAATTAGGCACTAATTAAGTGATACTGATTAGTGGTTCTTAGTCTCTTTCTCTTAGTCTCTTTCTCTGATAATACATATCATGGATGATGTTCACCCATGCGGCTCTCCCGTTGCACCAGGTGGGGTTCTCAGGGTACCTGCTCTCAGACCATGCCTGTCTCTCTCCTGATAAACACGTGATCGAGAATGAAATCGGAGGGGGGTGGTCATGGTGACTGCTATGATCAGGATTCATAGAGAAGGCAGGACTTGCTCTGAGTCTTGGAGAATAGGTAGAATTTGATAGGTAGAGGAGGCATGAGTTTCCTAGCAAGAGACAGAATGTGAGTAAGGGTATGAGAGCCCGCAGGTAGAACGGNGTAGCACAGTCGTCACAGGGGACAGTCTTGGTAAGCTGGGTCGGGGGCCTTGAGTTGAGGCTGAGCAGTTCTGAGTTTGATCATACAAACCAGAGATCAGCACACCATGGCCTATAGTCCAAATCCAGCTTGTTTTTCTATACCCCATGAGCTAAGAATAATTTTTACATGTTTTAATGGCCACATTTAAATGGTTATCTAAGGACCTACATAATGCTCTCAACTCTGCCTCTTGGCCAACAAAAACTAAAATATTTACTATCTGGGCCTTCCCCGAAAAAAAAAAAAAAAAATCCAGCCCCAGCAAAATCAAAGGGGAGCCACTGATAGCTTCTGAGCAGAAATGCCAGGAAGGAAGTACTGCTTTAGGAAGCTTCATCTGGAAGCAATGGACAAGACAGTAGAGGGGAGAAGACACAGACATCAAATCTGTAAAATGGGGACCTCAATTTGGGTGGTGGCAGTGGGATGGAAAGAAAAGAACAGGCTTGTGATGGTTCCAAAGCGAGAGGTATCCATGCCTGGAGACTGCGGTCAACTGAATATTAGCCCTACAAAGATGCCGATGCCCTAATGTCCTGAACCTGGGAATATGTGGCAAACTGGACCCTGCAGAGGTGATTAAGAATTTTCAGATGGGGAGATGATCCTAGATGACTCAGGTGGGTCTGATATGATAACAAGGGTCCTTACAAGAGGAACAGCGGAGGGTCAGAGTCCGAGAAGGAGATGTGACAAGGGAAGCAAGAGGTCGGAGAGGTGCAAGGCAAAGGCCAGGAGCCAAGGATTGCACATGGACTCGAGAAGCTGAAAAAGCAAAAAATTGAAGCCTCCAGAAGGAATGCAGCCCTGGGGCACCTGGGTGGCTCAGTTGGTTAAATGTCCGACTTCGGCTCAGGTCCTGATCTCACGGTTCGTGAGTTCGAGCCCCAAGTTGGGCTCTGTGCTGACAGCTCAGAGCCTGGAGCCTGCTTCGGATTCTGGGTTTCCCTCTCTCTCTGCCCTTCCCCTGCTCACACTCTGTCTTTCTGTCTCTCAAAAATAAATAAACATTTCAAAATTTTAAAAAGAAAGAAAGAAAGAATACAGCCCTGCCAAGACCTTGATTTTAGGCTTCTCACCTCCAGCACTGTGAGGTAACACAGGCACCAGGTCTGGGGTGACGCGTTACAGCAGCAATAGGAAAGGAGTAACAAAGACCAATGACACGGCGGGGAGGGTGGTAGGAAGTCCGGGGAGGGGTCCTTAGGCAAAGCCTGGTGAGTCTAGAGAATAAAATATCACCAATAGAAAGGGTAGGCAGGCGAGGAAGTGAGTTCCAGGACAGGAGGAAGGCAACAAGGCTTCTGCTTTTACAACTGCTGTGATGGAAATGGGGAAAGAAAAGAACAGAGAACCCGGAGACTCAACCCCAGGGTAGCTCAGAGGAGGGAGTGCAGCCACATGAAATCGGCCCCCATCTGCCACCTCTACAAACTCTCCCAGTTGCCATCCCAGGAGGGTCAGCGAAGAGAGCGACCACACAGGGGACATGAACTTGAGGTGACCCTGTGCCCCTTCTTCTTCCTTCCTCAATCTGCCATGACTATGGTCCCTGGCACATAATTGATACATACCAATATTGCTTTGATTATTTGACCGGTTTCCCCCAAAGGAAGGTCACGGGTGTTCAAGATTATCCATGATAGGTTTTCATGCAGTACATAATTTTTAACAAAGCAAACAAAATGTCATCTCTGAGGCCGTTCCATCCCCATGTAGCCCCACAGAGTAGTTCCCCCGGATCGGAAAAGCTCAAAGCCGAACTCGCACATACCCTGTGGGGTTTACCACGTACACAGCCAACCACCAGAGAGCCCACGGAGCCCCTGAGTGGCTTGAGCCGCTGAGTCCCTCTCCCCGCCCACAGTCCCTGCTCCGCTTCCCGCAGGCGGCCCCGGGATCGCTGCTTCCTTTTTAAATTAAAGGGAGTTTGTCCGTTTTTGTAAAAAAGGGCCACTGCTGCACTGCGTGTCCTTGGAGGGCTGACAAGGATGTTGGCTGGAAAGAGCAGGCCCAGACTGGTGAAGTCTTACCTTNGGGATGGAAAGAAAAGAACAGGCTTGTGATGGTTCCAAAGCGAGAGGTATCCATGCCTGGAGACTGCGGTCAACTGAATATTAGCCCTACAAAGATGCCGATGCCCTAATGTCCTGAACCTGGGAATATGTGGCAAACTGGACCCTGCAGAGGTGATTAAGAATTTTCAGATGGGGAGATGATCCTAGATGACTCAGGTGGGTCTGATATGATAACAAGGGTCCTTACAAGAGGAACAGCGGAGGGTCAGAGTCCGAGAAGGAGATGTGACAAGGGAAGCAAGAGGTCGGAGAGGTGCAAGGCAAAGGCCAGGAGCCAAGGATTGCACATGGACTCGAGAAGCTGAAAAAGCAAAAAATTGAAGCCTCCAGAAGGAATGCAGCCCTGGGGCACCTGGGTGGCTCAGTTGGTTAAATGTCCGACTTCGGCTCAGGTCCTGATCTCACGGTTCGTGAGTTCGAGCCCCAAGTTGGGCTCTGTGCTGACAGCTCAGAGCCTGGAGCCTGCTTCGGATTCTGGGTTTCCCTCTCTCTCTGCCCTTCCCCTGCTCACACTCTGTCTTTCTGTCTCTCAAAAATAAATAAACATTTCAAAATTTTAAAAAGAAAGAAAGAAAGAATACAGCCCTGCCAAGACCTTGATTTTAGGCTTCTCACCTCCAGCACTGTGAGGTAACACAGGCACCAGGTCTGGGGTGACGCGTTACAGCAGCAATAGGAAAGGAGTAACAAAGACCAATGACACGGCGGGGAGGGTGGTAGGAAGTCCGGGGAGGGGTCCTTAGGCAAAGCCTGGTGAGTCTAGAGAATAAAATATCACCAATAGAAAGGGTAGGCAGGCGAGGAAGTGAGTTCCAGGACAGGAGGAAGGCAACAAGGCTTCTGCTTTTACAACTGCTGTGATGGAAATGGGGAAAGAAAAGAACAGAGAACCCGGAGACTCAACCCCAGGGTAGCTCAGAGGAGGGAGTGCAGCCACATGAAATCGGCCCCCATCTGCCACCTCTACAAACTCTCCCAGTTGCCATCCCAGGAGGGTCAGCGAAGAGAGCGACCACACAGGGGACATGAACTTGAGGTGACCCTGTGCCCCTTCTTCTTCCTTCCTCAATCTGCCATGACTATGGTCCCTGGCACATAATTGATACATACCAATATTGCTTTGATTATTTGACCGGTTTCCCCCAAAGGAAGGTCACGGGTGTTCAAGATTATCCATGATAGGTTTTCATGCAGTACATAATTTTTAACAAAGCAAACAAAATGTCATCTCTGAGGCCGTTCCATCCCCATGTAGCCCCACAGAGTAGTTCCCCCGGATCGGAAAAGCTCAAAGCCGAACTCGCACATACCCTGTGGGGTTTACCACGTACACAGCCAACCACCAGAGAGCCCACGGAGCCCCTGAGTGGCTTGAGCCGCTGAGTCCCTCTCCCCGCCCACAGTCCCTGCTCCGCTTCCCGCAGGCGGCCCCGGGATCGCTGCTTCCTTTTTAAATTAAAGGGAGTTTGTCCGTTTTTGTAAAAAAGGGCCACTGCTGCACTGCGTGTCCTTGGAGGGCTGACAAGGATGTTGGCTGGAAAGAGCAGGCCCAGACTGGTGAAGTCTTACCTTTCAGAAACACGGAGACGTCCTCAAGTTGGGGCACGTTGTCCTCCCGGTAGCCACAGTATTTAGTCAGCAGAGGGAAGTTCTTCAAATACTCCCGGCAAGCGTGAGTGGGGTAGAGCTTGGAGAGCTCTCGGAACACAACGCCCCACGTTTTCGTCTCTTCCTCCGTGTACTCCACCCTGGGAATGGGCTGGCCGCTGGGCAGGAGAGAAGACCGACCAATGACTCCAGCTCTGGAACTGGTTAAATGTATTCTCACTTCACCTACCATTCTTTTTTTTTTTTTTTTTAATTTTTTTTAATTTAACATTTATTTATTTTTGAGAGGCAGAGATAGAGCACGAGCGGGGGAGGGGCAGAGAGAGAGGGAGAGACAGAATCGGAAGCAGGCTCCAGGCTCTGAGCTGTCAGCACAGAGCCCGCCTCAGGGCTCATACTCAAAAATCACAAGGTCACGACCTGAGCCGAAGTCTGACACTTAACCAACCCAGCCACCCAGGCATCCCCATACCTACCATTCTTGTAAAAGTTATTATAAAGTGGGACACCTGAGTGTCTAAAAGGATCCCGTTAAGACTCTTTTTAACTTTTTTTTATGTTTATTTTTGAGAGAAACAGAAAGAGAGTGAACAAGCAGGGGAGGGGCAGAGAGAGAGGGAGACACAGAATCCGAAGACAGGCTCCAGGCTCTGAGCTGTCAGCACACAGCCAGACGCCGGGCTCAAACTCACAAACCTTGAGGTCATGAACTGAGCCGAAGTTGGACGCTTAACCAACTGAGCCACCCAGGCGCCCCAAGAATTATTTTTTAAGGTAAATGCTAACCTTCTAATTCTGTGTGTGTATTTGGACTGCTACAAAAACGATTTGATTAAATTATATCTTCACACATCCTTATGGAAATTGGATAGGATTTATGTTCTTACACTGAGATCAATAACTAGTAAGAGTTCTGGGTAGGGGGAAACTTATTTAGGAACAAAACTGTGCTCTGAAAGCCTTTTCTGCAATCACCTAACAGTGGCAATAAATGGATGTTGTCTCTAGAAAATGAAATTGCCTGTGGGTTCTCTTTGTTCCATGTAGGGAAATCACCCCAATCTCCGAGTGTAATTTTGAGATTGTTTTGTTTAGTGAATAAAATCCCTGGGAACTGCTAAAAAAAACAAAAAACAAAAACAAAAACAAAAAAAACTATACTGAATTCTTGGGGTGTATGGCTGGCTCAGTCAGTAGAGCATGTGATTCTTGGTCTTGGGGTTGTGAGTTTGAGCCCTACATTGGGTGTGGAGACTCCTTAAAAATAAAATCTTTTTTAAAAAAACCATACTAAATTCTGAAGTGAGAGTTTTACAAACTTCCCAAGAGGGGCATTCATTACATATCATGCCAGGGGGGTGGGGGGTTCATGCATTAGGCCTTTCATTTTAGGAGAGGGCGTCAGGAAACTTTTTCTGACAAAGTCCACAAAGCAAATATTTTTAAAATTTTTTAATGGTTATTATTTATTTTTGAGAGAGAGAGAGAGAGCATGAGCAGGGGAGGGACCAAGAAGAAGGGCAAAGAGAGAGGGAGACATAGAATCCAAAGTAAGTTTCAAGCTCTGAGCTGTCTGCACAGAGACTGACATGGGGCTTGAACTCATGATCCATGAGATCATGACCTGAGCCTAAGACAGACGGTGAACCATCTGAGCCACCCAGGTGCCCCATACAAAGTAAATATTTTAAGCTTGTGTGCCACCCTATCTCTGTCACAACTGTTCAGTTCTGCCATTGTATCTCAAAGACAGCCAAAGACAACATGTAAACAAATGAACATAGTTGTATCCTGATCAAACTTTCATTACAAAAACAGACAGCTGGCTGGAGTTGACCTACAAGCAATAGTGTCCTGATGCTTGGGTTAGAATATAGAGAGGCAACTCAGGACTGGAATGGGCGCTGAGGACTTCCTGGAGGAGGCTAAGCTTTACTGTCCAGGGTGGATTTGTGAGTTCTGGGGCAGAAAGGTGAGGAGGAATTGCTGTTCTAACAGCAGCCAGCAGCCGTGAGCCCGAAACAGAGCTCCTGAAGCAGCCTGAGACCAGTAGATGGAGGGAAGTATGGACATGTGCCTTTACAAGCTATTGTTTGACAGACTAGAATCTGAATTAGCCTCTGATAAGATACCTATTTTAAAAGTGAAATTAGGGTTTGAGAAAACCTCTCATGATATACTCAAAAGCCACGTACAGCACCCCACTCCCACCCCCCCACTGCCCACCCTGGCCACTCAGTCAGAAGTTCTGGCCCTGCAGACAGCACATATATGCACACAACATATGGAAGTCCAAGTACACACACACCAAACTAGGAATTCTACCGCTGCCATCTACATAACCCAGCCTGCAGCAAGCAGCCTCCACAGGAACCCAACGGTGGCAGCAAATTGCCACTCAGGGTTGCGGCAGCTGCAGGGCGCCTTCATCAAGCCGGGACCACCAGCGGCACCCCCTGAGGAACTAAAAAGGGAAAGAAGATCAAGCTAACAAACAGATCCGCCAACCATCCTACATACTTCAGTGTGTTCCTGCCAAAATGCTTTCTTTTTAAACATTAGGTCCAAATGTGGTTCCTACTGCCCCAAATAATTTTTATTAAAAAAAAAAAAAAAATTAACTGCAGTCCATGAGGGAGAAGGGGAAAACACACGTAAGAAAGAACAAGAAATTAGCCTTTGCTTTCTCTAAGTACCAAGACTGGGGCTTATGCAAACCAAATTAGAACAAGATTAGCCTTGTTTAAATTTGGCTGTTGATGACAAATAAAAAATTACAACCTGGCAAATATTTGCAGAGAAGATCAAGACTGCTAAGACTTTGCATCTATGGTAAGTTTAGACTGAAAGCTTGAAATGGAAAGGTAAAAATAGAAAAGATGTGAGGAAATAAATATATAAACGGTCTGCCTTCAGTTCCAGAAAATTCAACGAAATCAATTTGAGTCAGGTAAGCCAATAAAGCTAATAAGAGCTGTGCACAATCAGAAGTTAGGAAAGCGATGAGGCTGAAACAATAAATGAAATATTGAGAAGCCATTTGGAAACAATCATTAGGTCAAACTTTTCCCTTCAGTGCTAATCTGCAAACCTTTCAAAGGAGAGCTGAATATAGCCCACAGCAAACGGCAGAAGGAAAGCAAGTGTGAGGCTGAATGGGAACAGAGAGTTTTACAGATCTGTTACTGAGTAACGAATCTCCAGGGTCAGTCTTGGGTATGTAGAGAGTCATGTACATTTTTATTTGTTTCCCCTGTCTGTCCTGCCTGGGTGGCTAATTAGCCTACTCCCTGAGTTCCTGGCTGCTGCCTGTATGGCTACTACCCCGATGGTAGGTAAGGCTAACACTGACATATTAAGACATCTCATTCTATTCCAGTCCCTACCCCCAGGTAGCTAGGTGAATGTTTAAAAATTTTTTTAAGTATCTTCATTTTTGATAGAGACAGAGTGCGAGAGGGGAAGGGGCAGAGAGAGAGGGAGACAGAATCTGAAGCAGTCTCCAGGCTCTGAGCTGTCAGCCCAGAGCCCCAAATGGGGCTTGAACTCACAAACCACAAAATCATGACCTGAGCTCAAGTTGGACGCTTAACCTACCGAGCCACCCAAGTGCTCCTCTAGGTAAATGTTTAAAAGCCAACTGCATCACAAAGCAAATCCTAATTTGATCCATTTAATTTCTATCATTAATATTCAAAATACCAATATCCATGAAAAAATAAGAAATTTCTTATTTTTCTCTGTAGTTATTAAGAGTATATAATTAAACCCCATTTTGAGGGCTCACTGGGGGTCAGACACTTTTTTGAGGTACAGTGATTTTTTATTAATTAGTCCACTTGATTCTTACAACAACTCCATGTAATAGACACTATTATTATCCCCATTTACAGATGAGGATATTGAGGCTCAGCGATATTAGGCTATTTGTCCTAAAATCAGGGAGCCAGGCTTAAAACCCAGTCAGTCTGGCTCAAGACTGGCTGTAGTCTTAATGAGTTGGTACATACCAATGAAATAAAAAATTTATTCCAGACACCAATTTATTTTCATGTACCAAACTAAAATAAGACCTCTAGGTATGTGTATTTATATACAGAATATCTCTTACACAGTCACATGTGATAATGGTCCTTCATGTATTTGTAGATCACATAAAGTATGTCCATATTTATTCACTTATTTAACCCTTTCAGTAAGACTGTAGATAGTGCTTGGGGCACTAGGAATGCATATACGTTTTTAAAACTTTGAAATTTGACATTTGAAAAAATAAAAATTGTAGTTACGAGAAAAACAGAACGCATTGCCCTTCTTTGCCCGTCTATGCTCTTGTCATGGATTAATGTATTTTTGTGTGTGAATTATATATGAGAAGGATTACAGGGAGGTGTTCTGATCTTTTTAGGGTCTAGGTTATATACCCATAATCACTTAATATCTACCTATGGGTACACATTTTAGCATATATGTAACAGCGTCCTTAAACTCTGCTCTGGCCCAAAACTAAAGTCACTTAAGTACTTCACATTCTAGAGAAAGCCCCCAGCAGCTGGACTGGCCAGCCCCTTGCAGGGCTTATTAAAGGCAGCAGAAATGGTCCTACCACTAAAAATGCTCTCTCAGGAGTGCCTGGCTAGCTCAGTGGATGGAACACGCAACTCTTGACCTCGGGGTTGTGAGTTCGAGCCCCACGTTGAGTGTAGAGATTACTTCGAAATAAAATCTTGAAAATAAAGTTCTCTTATACCATCCTTGCCACCTCACCGCCAAACCTCACCCACCAGTCTAACAGGATACAAGAGATGTGCAGGATTGTGGGGAAGGCCAGAGCTTGAGGGAAAGGCAGTTTCTTTCTCCTTACCCGAGTGAGGAGGATAGGTTGTTCCTTGACAGTCATTTAGAGGGACTGCCCACGAGAAGTGGGGCGTGGCATCTTGTTTCCAGCCAGGACCATGGGACGCCCCTGGTGTGGCCACCGTAGTGGAGCGGAAGAGACAGGAGAGTATCTGGAAGCTAGGAGTAGAGTGCTCTACAGGAGAGAAGAGGGGCCCCCTGACATGCATCCTCTGAAACTTGAGGTTCATGGGAACTTGGAGCCAGATGCCCAACGAAATCTAGAGATTTTGGTGGAATCCAATGTGATGTGCCTGGAAGAAAATGCGGAGGGAGGCCTCACCCTCTCTAATTCTGCTCAGACCTCAGGAGGCAGAAGAGGCTCCCATCACTCCTGCTTTGTGAGGGGTTCATTCCCAACCTCTGGTGCACACGGCCTGGAGAAAGGGTGGTGGTGTGGCCACTGACAAGGCCAAGGGGGTGCAGGGCACATATCTGTAGGGGTGGAGCTGGTGGGAAGGGCGCTGCCCCCCAAGAAACTATACATCACGCTCTGCAGAGACCATATCAACAGAGACCACCCCAGCAGAAAGAACTTGTCTGCAGCAGGGTAATCCTGGTTCTAACAATCCTGTAAAAGTTCTCAGCCACCTCCCTCCCTCCTTCCAGCTTCCAACTCCAGAGGAACGAAGAAGTCTTTGAAGAGAGAAGGAAACGTGTCTCAGAACCAGCACGCGCACATTGACACGTAGACACATTCACTCCAAAGAACAGAGGGGCAAGGAGGATACACTTTGAATCAAGTTTGAGATTAATCTTTTTCTAAATGAATGGGACTAGGCTTTAAATACCCAAATGAGACTCTACTAATAATTGAAAATGACAGCAAATTAGATGTTGCTAAGGAACTTGCTTCCCAGCAGGAAAGTAAAATTCAACACAATACAGTTCAAAGCAGTGAGTGGGGAAAATAAAACCATTTTAGCATTCGTATAAACCCCAACAAGAGGAGACTTCTCAACAAACTAATGACATGTAAATATTATAATTAGATCTTCAGGGAGTCTCCACCATGTATATGGAATTAGTTGGGATTCCAGAATTCTCAATAACCACCAAAATGATTATTCACAGATTCCTAAATCACTGAAGAAAAATAGATGTAACTTCCGGTAGCTTCTATTCGCTGCAGATTCAGTCCCCTTATGAAAGATGGTAAATTAAGGCCTTATAAACACAATAAGGAATCCATGCTCAGTGAAGACAATACCAGGAAAAGGACTACAGTGGTCACCATAGAATTTAGGCTTGGTGATAGAAAAAAACAAAACCAAAACCAAAACCTGATGCAATAGGTTACTCGAAGATACTAGGAACTTCCTTTGGAAATACTGAGGGCCGTGGGAGGCATCTTTCTGCCTGTAAGGTTAAATGCCACTCTTACTAAAGACAGGGGGATGAGTCTGAAAACCTGCCTTGTCCCCACAGAGAGAAGAAAGTGGAAAGTACAGAGATAAGTATAATTGGGGGGAGAGGGGCAGGACATTTATAGTCATCTAGGTAAGTCCCGAGCTTGTTAAAGTTGTTTAGCAAATACATTCTTGCTACTGAAATCCAGGGACATACATGTTCCCCTCGGAGGCTGAAATTATGGGAGTTATTCCTGTAGCCAGATGAACAAGCAACAATGCTTCTTTTTTTTTAACTATTTCTTTGATCTTCTGCTCCAGCAGCTCCAACCACAAGACAGTTTTCTTATACATTGTTTTAATGTGGGGGATTGGAAAACACTTGATGACAGCAGTGCATCCTGGCTGCCTCCCAGAGTCCTTGCTGGTGGAATTCCAAATGTGAGATGTACTTTCTTTGCTTATGTTATCTTCAGAGGAACTCCAGTGTCGGAAGCAAATCACTGATTCAGGGGAGGAAGATGTAACCGTCTGCAATTGATAGTATTTACATCAAGATGGCAACACTTGCAGAAACACAAGGCAGATTGTGCTCTTTGAAAACAGTTGGACCTCCTCCGTGGCAAGAACCAAGCAAAGCAGAAGGTAAACAGAGAATTGGTTAAAGGGGCGGGCGAATCTGATAGAAACAGTTAGGAATGAACTCATTTTCTATTTGCTTTCACTACATGCTCCTCGAGCCAGGAGATGACTCGCTTATTCAACAGCTGTTTATCTGCCTGGGATAGACTGTTGCTCTCCTCTCTGCCTCATCTTTTCTTCCTTCCTCACCTTAGGCAGTTCTCTCTTGATTGACACTTCCACCTGGGGGCTTTGCAGAAGGCAAATGAGAAGAGATGAAATGTAAAAATCCATCAACTTTGCAACTCATTAGCAATTAGCAGCTCCTCTAAGGGTTTGGACAGGCCTTTGGAGGAAGAGTCTGGAAACTTAAAAGCAAGAGGTCTCTATCTCTGTCCGTCTTGACTTGCGATGCACGCACATGCCGCCCTCACACACACACTGTCCTCCTCAACAAACCATGTGCTGCATACCCTGAATTCTGCATAACTTTCAGGGAGCTTCTGCAATCCACCCTCTTTCCTTCCCATCCAAGAAAACATTAGAAGAACATAGAAGAGTATATGTGCTGCCGAAGCGAGCACAGAAGAACATAGAAGAGTAAGACTGACATTATTCTAACATTAGAAGACTAATCTTCCTTTTGATCCAATGTAACTTTTTTTAAAAGAAACATTCACCAGTCACAAAATTACTATCAACTGTTACCAAGAATGTTACACTTCTCACAAATGAGTTGTGAGTTGGTCACTTCTGACTCTCATGTCACCGGTGAGCACGTCATCCAGGACTGTGCTGGTTGGTGCCACCTTCATGAAACAGTATCACCTGCAACCAGGTATCTCCAGAATAGAGCCGTAAAGGTCCTTGACTGTTCAACAGAAAGGTGGCTTATGCTTCCGAGACTGGAAAAAATGTTGCCACAAGCCAGAACAAACAAAATCCTGCAAAGTGGGTGGATTCCATTAAAATTTAACCAAAAAGCAAATGCTCTTCTGAATTCCAAAAGTCGATGACAAAAAGTCTAAGGCTCCTGAATTTGATAAAATTAAACTTCAAAATTCAGACCATAAAGGACACTCAATAATTTAATGATGAAACACTGTCAGCAATACCAGGTGTAATGTATCCAAAAATATTACTCTACTAAATCTACACCCCTGTTACAATGTATGCTTCTTGAAGGCGGGGGGATTTTTGTTTAGTTGGTTCATTGTTGTACCCCTGTCACCCAGAGCAGAGCCTGGAATATATAGGTGTTCAACAAATATTATTTGTTGAATAAGTAAACCAATCAATCAGGCTAAAGCAAACCACAAATTTAAAGGTTGAGAAAAATTATACTTATGTATCACAAAGTCTGGCAGATACGTATTTGTCTTACTCCATCCACATTGTCCATGCAGAGCCCGACACGAGGCTCCATCTCACAAACCGAGAGATCATGACCTGAGCTGAAACAAAGAGTCAGATGCTTAACCGACTGAGCCACCCAGGCGCCCNTTGAGATTTTAGTACATTTTCTGGTAGCTTCCAATTATCCCTATGCACTACATACTTTATATGGAAGGGGCTCTTTTTTCTAATGTTCTTAACTCTGGCTTCCCAGGCATTGTCACCTATCATACATGTAGCCTAAATTGTCATCAGGAAAGAAAGCAGCATCTACAAAACTCAAAGGGATGTAAAAGCCAAACTTAGCTGAACACAGGGAGGTTTCCTTTGCTGGACATCTTAAGGAATGAACTTTCAAAGATATTTTCAAAGACACAGAGCATGATGATTGAATGCTATTTTTCTAAAAAGAAGGTCACAAATCAGTACAGTGACATAACAACCATTTGAGTTATATCAAGATTTCAAACCATTCGAGTTGTCTGACATAAATAAAGTGGCTTGACGAGGGGTCATTTGGTAAGGAGACAGGCAGCCCGAGACCGCTACGCAACACCATAGAGTAAACGTAAAGGCACAAACTCATTTTCAGCCAGTCCCCTAGGCCAGTCAGGTAAAGAGCATTTTTGATCACATATTTTATTTGCTTTTGCAAATGAGTTTTGCGCACATGAATTTTCACAAATGAGTCTATGGGCCCTAAGGAACTTTCAGATGGTGGCAAACAAAAACGTTAGTTGGTTTTGTTCACATTGTTAATATTGGCGCTGCCTTTACAAGAGACATAATGAAAATAAACTATTACACCTAGGGAGCCTCAGGGAGAATGAAAATTTAACTCCTGGAAATTATTTGTTTTTATTTGTCCTATGCACCCCAGGATAGGGCTTCCCACCATTTTCTCACCTTGCAGAAAGCCCTCTTCACATTCTAGAGGAGTGATTTTCTTTCGCCAAAACTGTCATGATATTAAATACAAACAGCAACAACAATGGGTCTAACAGCCATCAATGCGTGCCTGTTCAGCGTACAGAAGGAAGTGGAACTCAAGAGAATACAATCCAGAAAAGAGCTGCAATTCAATAGCAGCCAACAACATCAGGGCACACTGGAATGGAGAGGCCCAGCCAGGGTCTCCGAGGGCTCCAATGTAATCCCATACATCTTACATCACGACCAACAGGGACCAAACATTACTAATTACTAGGCCTCCATGTCTTTTAGTGGTGGATGTGGGAATACGGTTACCCTACAATTCCTAGCCCTCAGGAAATTGATAATAGCATCCATCCATTCATTTAACTGTAACAATAACAGGAATGTAATAGCATGTCACATGGATAATGCCATATAATGGTCACCTTATCGAGTAATTAAATGGCTGTTAGTAGCCCTATTTGATTGTTGAGGAAACTGAAGGTTAAAGACATAGTCATCTGTCCAAGATCAAATAGCCAGTAAGCGGCACAGCAGCGACTTAGAGTATGGAAGGCCAGTTCTAGGGACCCCACTCTTCACTAACACTCCTCAGTGAAGATTCTAAGTACCTAATGTGTAGGAAGCATGGAGGCTGGACTCTGTTGCCTCATTTGAAACTGAGGGAAATAAGACAACCATACAGGGGTGCCTGGGTGGCTCAGTCAGTTGAGCATCCGACTTCAGTGCAGGTCATGATCTATAGTTCATGGGTTTAAGCCCCGCGTCGACAGCTAGCTCAGAGCCTGGAGCCTGTCTTCAGTTTCTGTGTCTCCCTCTCTCTCTGACCCTCCCCTGTTCATGCTGTCTCTATCTCTCAAAAATAAAACATTAAAAAAAATTTTTTTGTAAAAAAAAAAAAAAGACAACCATACAATGCTGAGATCACATGATGTCATCTGGAAAGCACCTGGGCCCATGCCTAGAACCTAACAGGTACTCAGTATAGTTGGATCCCCTCCTCCAGCCAAAAAGGAATGAATAAAATTTCATCACTTCCCTGCAGAGTCGGAAATAGGTCTGGAGACAAAACAGCACTCTTCTGTATAAATCCATTCACCTCTCAGACAGGACTTGTAGAAAGTCATTTTAATCCTTCATGTTCCTGGAAATCATTTTAAAGTAAAGCACTCATACCTCATTCCCCGTGAAAGAGGTTAGAATTTGGTGGAACTGCTGTCCTTGTCAGTAAGTGACACCAGGCCATACTGTGCTAATGTTTTCCCCAACCGTGGGAGCCACGTTACAATCAGACAACACCCTCCCGAGACATTCACGCACATCTAAAAAACCCGCCAAACCCAAAAATTGAAAAGGAGAAACCTTTCCACATCAATTTCCTCTTTTGTCTTTCTTTCAGTTCTCAGGCTCCCTTCCTTTCAGCCATTGAGCTGAACTTCAGGTGGAGAGAAACACTTGGCATGAAAAGGATTCTTCCATAAAGCCTGACATCTTTTAAAAACTTCCAGGACCTGTGCATTTCAAATATGCCGAGACTTCTGTAGAGAGCAGAATAACTTTTTAAAAACCCAATCATTTAATTCTGCTGCTCTTGTTTTCAACTTGTGTTTAATATCATCGATGTCAAATGGAAGTTGCTACGTAGATTGAAAAAAAGAAAAAAAAGGTGTGGCCTCCTGAGCAGAGAAAGATATTTAGATTCTCCAGAAGAAGCACTCTTGAAAACCCTAATGTGACCTTCCTCAGAAACCATTCCAGTCGTCTGGGAAATGACCCCAGCACAGCAAATATTTGGTTTTGTTCTACTTTTCAATTTACCGCTCCATTTCAGAGAAATTAAAGCATGAACAACTGGTGTTTATGCAGGAGTCACAAAGTACCCAAACAGCCACATATATCTCAGTTTCATTCAAAACCTGGGAAAGCAAATCAATGGAGGATAATGGAATGGGATAAAATTAGCTCAGTAGGGGATAAAACATATTTGCCTTCTAAGGTGTGTCTTCTAAAAAGGCAGAGAAATGAAAACAATTAAAGCTTGGGTCCACATCACAACAAAGCCCACAATTCATCAAGGTAACCATCTGCCAACAAAACTGATGAGGAAAGTAGAAGTAAGGGTAAAAACTTGCAACACCCCCCCCGACCGCCCCATTAAGTTTTCTTCCCTGTTAAGAAAGCAGAACTTTTCCCTTTCATTCTTCCTCCACCTTCTATTCGTGATGTTTCCAATTAAGATTCGCCTATCTAAAAATAGTGTGGCACTCACCACTCCTGTTAGTAATGTATTCCTTTTAGCTACATTCCGAAACCAAGCAGGATCCATAAATCATGCCTCTTCTCACATGAAATGAGAAATGCTAAGGCCACCTGAAATTTCTAGGAAGGTGGAGAGGTGGAGCCACCACAGTTATATTTCTGCAAGTTGCAATAATTGCAAATGCCTCCTAGGAAAGACACGGTGTTGGCCATCCTCCAGCTCAAACAAAAGCTAAGTCGTCACAGGTTCCTGATGTCGGGAAACCCCGGTGTACACTATTGTGGGCACAGAGAGGTAAGAGCAGGGTGGCATCAGCTCTACCAGCATCCACCAAACAGTTCTCCTGGGGGTCTGGAGCCTACCTGTGTGTCTGATCCGTCCCCTTCCTGCCTTTTCTTTGCAAACCTAGGGCTAGTCCTTCAGTCACGTAGCGCAAGAGGAAACAGAGAAGACCTCCCGAGAAGCAAGATGTTGGCTTGGAAGGCACATCCGTTCTATATATCTATTCAACGTCTCCCAGTGCTTGGCATTTCAGTCCCAGAGAGTTGTGTTGACATGTGGTATCTGGGGCTGTGGGTGGGGGAAGAGGAGGGTGGCAAAAAATGCCCTCCTCTGCTTTGGTGAGGAGAGGAAGTTAGAATCACCACCAGTCCATGCTGAATGAGAGGATTCTCTCTCTGATGGAGCGGAGAAGAAGACTCACAAGCTCACCCAAACTGAACGTGCCTGCTGGGCTGGTGATGGCACTTTTCAAATATGCTAGTCCCCATGTGGGGCTGTTTTGTTTTAGAGTCTCTGTTTAGCTGTGTACTTACACACACAGCAAACGAATCACAAAGGGTGCAATTCTGTTAAGTCAAAAAAGCAAGACACAAATAGTCTGGCGACTAGAAAAAGCCAGAGAGGGACAAATCCCTGGCAGTTGTTTTTCAAGCTTCAGCGCAGCTGTGTTTATTTCCCTCCGTCATCTCTCCCATGAGGGGCAGGCCTCGGGCAAGACAGGAAGAGCAACAGTGCCTGGCAGGCCCGGCAAAATCGCTACCCAGGCTGGGACATGGCTCTGCCTCGCCGGGGCCGGGTACAGGTTCCCGACACCCTGTGCCATGGCTTAGCCTTGAAGTCAGACTGGCTGGTTTGAGTCCTGGCTTCATAAAGCCTTAAGGGAACCAAACACATACAAGAACTGTGCGTTTCAAATATGCTGAGAATTCTGTAAAGAGAATGATTTTTTAAGATGCCAGGTCTTAGTTCTGTGACTGCTATTTTCCACCTGCGTATGACACCACCGATATCACATGGTGGTGTTACAGATGTGGCTTCTTTAAAATTTTTTTAAATGTTTATTTATTTTTGAGAGACAGAGAGAGACAGAACATGAATGGGGAGGGCAGAGAGAGGGAGACACAGAATCCAAAGCAGGCTCCAGGCTCTGAGCTAGCTGTCAACACAGAGCCTGATGCGGGGGCTCAAACTCATGAACTACAAGATCATGACCTGAGCTGAAGTCAGACGCTTAACCGACTGAGCCACCCAGGCACCCCTAGATGTGGCTTCTTGAGCAACAATGGAGAGTGTCTTTAAGAGAAGTACACTTGAGAGGCCTGGGAGCGACCTTATCCAGAAACTATCCTGGTCATCTGGGAAATAAACCCAGGCCTACAATATTTGCTTTTCTCAACTGATTGCTCAATTTCAGGGAAGTTAAAGCATCCACAGCTGGTGCTTATGCAAGTTACATGATCAGCTGTGTCACCTTTAGTAGATTTCTTAAGGTCTCTGACCCTCAGTCTTCTCACAATCATCATCACAATGAACATGATAATGGCACCTACCCCAAAGGTTTTTTGTGAGGTTAAATGAGCAAACATAAGTAAAGTGTTGAACACGGTGCCCAGCACATGGCAGGAATTTTACCAAAAGAAGCAAAAACTACCCGAACATGCCAACTGAGAGGTATCTACAGTGGACACTTCTACCACCATCAGCCGTTCAGGGATTAGTCCAACACATTCTAGATGCAATCCGCACCCTCCAAACTTAGCTGAGACTCGCTGGTCTAGGAAGACCTTGGAGAGGGCCAACTTTTCAACTGAAGAAGCAAGCTGCATGCAGGAGATACACGAAATGAAAAGTGTACACACATACACACACACACTCATACACATGCACACGCATATATTTTGGAAAAGCTCCTGTAACTCAGCCCACCATGGAGCCTGAAATTCCCTAATTTATTCACTCCTTAAGGTCCTTTATTCGTTTTAAATAAGCTTAACCAATGATTACACAGAATAGAGGAACCACCAGCTCCTTCACACATGATAATAATCATATCTATCATAGATTCAACCCCAGCTTACAGAAGCCAGCACCTGGGCCCTGTAATCGCTGCTAATCCTCCCAACCATACAAGGTGGGTAAATCTTGTGCCCAGTTTAAGGTCAAAGCACTGAGACCCACTGGTAGGAATTTACCCAAGGGATACAGAAATACTNGAGTCTCTGTTTAGCTGTGTACTTACACACACAGCAAACGAATCACAAAGGGTGCAATTCTGTTAAGTCAAAAAAGCAAGACACAAATAGTCTGGCGACTAGAAAAAGCCAGAGAGGGACAAATCCCTGGCAGTTGTTTTTCAAGCTTCAGCGCAGCTGTGTTTATTTCCCTCCGTCATCTCTCCCATGAGGGGCAGGCCTCGGGCAAGACAGGAAGAGCAACAGTGCCTGGCAGGCCCGGCAAAATCGCTACCCAGGCTGGGACATGGCTCTGCCTCGCCGGGGCCGGGTACAGGTTCCCGACACCCTGTGCCATGGCTTAGCCTTGAAGTCAGACTGGCTGGTTTGAGTCCTGGCTTCATAAAGCCTTAAGGGAACCAAACACATACAAGAACTGTGCGTTTCAAATATGCTGAGAATTCTGTAAAGAGAATGATTTTTTAAGATGCCAGGTCTTAGTTCTGTGACTGCTATTTTCCACCTGCGTATGACACCACCGATATCACATGGTGGTGTTACAGATGTGGCTTCTTTAAAATTTTTTTAAATGTTTATTTATTTTTGAGAGACAGAGAGAGACAGAACATGAATGGGGAGGGCAGAGAGAGGGAGACACAGAATCCAAAGCAGGCTCCAGGCTCTGAGCTAGCTGTCAACACAGAGCCTGATGCGGGGGCTCAAACTCATGAACTACAAGATCATGACCTGAGCTGAAGTCAGACGCTTAACCGACTGAGCCACCCAGGCACCCCTAGATGTGGCTTCTTGAGCAACAATGGAGAGTGTCTTTAAGAGAAGTACACTTGAGAGGCCTGGGAGCGACCTTATCCAGAAACTATCCTGGTCATCTGGGAAATAAACCCAGGCCTACAATATTTGCTTTTCTCAACTGATTGCTCAATTTCAGGGAAGTTAAAGCATCCACAGCTGGTGCTTATGCAAGTTACATGATCAGCTGTGTCACCTTTAGTAGATTTCTTAAGGTCTCTGACCCTCAGTCTTCTCACAATCATCATCACAATGAACATGATAATGGCACCTACCCCAAAGGTTTTTTGTGAGGTTAAATGAGCAAACATAAGTAAAGTGTTGAACACGGTGCCCAGCACATGGCAGGAATTTTACCAAAAGAAGCAAAAACTACCCGAACATGCCAACTGAGAGGTATCTACAGTGGACACTTCTACCACCATCAGCCGTTCAGGGATTAGTCCAACACATTCTAGATGCAATCCGCACCCTCCAAACTTAGCTGAGACTCGCTGGTCTAGGAAGACCTTGGAGAGGGCCAACTTTTCAACTGAAGAAGCAAGCTGCATGCAGGAGATACACGAAATGAAAAGTGTACACACATACACACACACACTCATACACATGCACACGCATATATTTTGGAAAAGCTCCTGTAACTCAGCCCACCATGGAGCCTGAAATTCCCTAATTTATTCACTCCTTAAGGTCCTTTATTCGTTTTAAATAAGCTTAACCAATGATTACACAGAATAGAGGAACCACCAGCTCCTTCACACATGATAATAATCATATCTATCATAGATTCAACCCCAGCTTACAGAAGCCAGCACCTGGGCCCTGTAATCGCTGCTAATCCTCCCAACCATACAAGGTGGGTAAATCTTGTGCCCAGTTTAAGGTCAAAGCACTGAGACCCACTGGTAGGAATTTACCCAAGGGATACAGAAATACTGATGCATAGGAGCACATGTACTCCAATGTTCATAGCAGCACTCTCAATAATAGTTAAAACATGGAAAGAGCCGAAGTGTCCATCAACAGACGAATGGATCAAGAAGATATGGTTTATCTATACCATGGAATACTACATGGCAATGAGAAACAATGAAATCTGGCCATGTATAGCAACATGGATGGACCTTGAGGGTGTTATGCTGAGCGAAATAAGTCAGGCAGAGAAGGACAAATATCACATGTTTGCACGTATAGGAGGATTAGGAAGAACTTAACGGAGGACCATGGGGGAGACGAAGGGGGGCAATGGTGAGGGAAAGGGAGAGAGGCAAACCATGAGAGACTCTTGAATGCTGACAAAAACTGAGGACTGATGGATGTGGGGGGGAGAGGGGAGATGGGCATGGAGGGGGGCACTTGTGGGGATGAGCACTGGGTGTTATATGGAAACCAATTTGACAATAAACTATTTGTAAAAATTTAAAAAAAACAAATATAAAATTATTATGTTGTATAGCTAAAATTAACACTCTTTATGCCAATTATTTCTCAATTAAAAATATATAAAACTGGAAAAAAAAAAAAAAAGCACTGAGACCCAGAGAGACTAGGTCAGTACTCATGGCCCCCTAGTGTGTAAGTGGTAGAGTAGGAATCCAAATCCATCTACATCTCACTCCAAAGTCTATCCATTCTGCCACATGTTCTGCCACACCTGGGCTCCCATGAGGATGACTTCTACAGATAATACGTTAGACCCATTGTGGCAGAGCTGTTCCAGAGGGTCTTGAAGAAATAAACTTGAACACAACCTCTGTATATGGTAGCCAACCTCCTTCACCTCCAGTGAAGCCTGACTCCTGGCCTCCATCCCCATATGTCCCCTCCCATAGTATAGCAATTTGGGCTATGAAACCAAGAGAATGTATCAGGAGGGTGGTAGGTCTCTTCTGAGGCTACGTTACAAAGGGCACGGTAGACTCTACCTTGCTTTCTTTTGGACCACTTGATTTGGGGACCAGCTGCCATATCTTGGGGAAACTTGGCAGCCTTGTGGAGGGGCCCATGTTGTAAGAAACTTTGGCCCCTTGCCAACAGCCATGTGTGTAAGTGTACTGGAAATAGATCTTCCAGCCCTCTGCTTTCCCTGGCCAATACTTAGACTCCAGCCTATGAGAGGCCCCGATCCAGAACCACCCAACTAAACCACTCCCTAATTCCTGACCCTCAGAAACTTTGTGAGATAGTGAATGTTTGTTGTTTTAAGCTGCTCGATTTGGGGGTCACTTGTTATATAGCAATAAATAACGAATAGAGTGTAAAAAAAAAAAAAAAAGGCAGACAATTTCAGAGCCTAAAGAGAGTCCTGGCCACGGGGAATGGAGAAGGGTATTAACCAAAAGGTAATAAAAAGATTTGGAGCACGAGGGTAAACAAAAAGGAGAGACCAGTTGAAGTGAGAAAAATTATAATAACATTAGCAAATACTTATGCAGCATTTCCTACATGGTCTTCTAAGTGCTGTTAATATATTAGCTCACTTAATCCTTTGAACAATCCTAAAAAGCAGTAGTAGAGTGCTCCCTATATTCCAGATATGGAAACCGAGGCACAGAAGACAAATCATGTGCAGGAGTCACCCACCTGCCAAGTGTTTAAAGCCGGAAGTCACCCCAGGCAGTCCAGTCCAGCGTCTGCGCTCTTAACACACACCACACACTGCCTCCAAGATTGAAAGAAAACCCAGAGAAAGCAACCGAGGCCCTTCAAGAGGGCCAGGGGTCTGAGCAAACCCCAGGCTTTTGGTCTAGATTCTTTGATTATTGTTTCAAGAGAGATAAAACTAAAGTACGCTGTATGGCAACATTCCATTGATTTCATTTCATCCTCAAAATACTCCCAGGAGAAAGGCAGAAGGGGTATTATCCTCCCCAACTCACAGAGGAGAAAACTAAGGCTGAGAGATGGATGCAGCTGGTTCCCTGAATTTGAAGTCAAAGGAGTTTTCTTGGCAAGTTAGGAAATCATCCAACTTGAAGCAAATTCTGACCGTTTTTGAAACTCCCGTTTACCTTACCCACTGATGTTGCACTTACCTACTTACATTTCAGATTCCGTGGACTGAAAATAAATAAATAAATCAGAGAGGAGGCAGCCCCTTGAGAAGGACAGGAGGATCGTGTACCACCTTAATTTCAACCACAAGAAAGTACATTCATAACAGAACACAATCACAATAATATTCAAAATCAATTTAAGCAAACAAGAGTGGCATAATTAAAGTCAGAGCTCGGGGCCTCTTTCCAAGAGAGCAAGATGGATTGAAATAACTCCCACCACCCCCACTCAAAATATAATTAAATATGCATGCATACTGTTGAGGAATAATCGTTATAATAGCCCTCAAAGAAAAACGTGTTTATTTCTAGTCAATTGAAAAAAAAAATGTATTGCTGATTTCTCTTCCCCAAGGATCTAGCAGTCGTGGAATCTACAGACATGCAGCAAAGCTAATGCCAAGGTTAAAATATGAAGGCACCAATGACAGAAAGCTGGATGGCTTCAGACAAACCTAACAGCTACCACATCACAATCATAATTTTCTCTTCCTCCACATGCCATCTGCCCCCCACACACTTCCATTTTCTCTGAACTGTCTGCACGCACATCACACCATCTAATCACGGGGTACTTCTTTTTCTGTTTGTCCAAGAATTTCTTCTCTTCGGGTAGGAGAGAACAGGGGGTGATTCGCATTCTCTCACACCGGGTTTTGGAAACAGTGCCGTCTCAATCCAGGGCGTTCATTCTCAGGTCTTCTAGGGAGAAGTATTTGTGCTAATGAATGTTTTCCTCTGCAATTATTGGTGAGGTAATTAGGCCTTCCCGACACTCGTGGCCACACGGCTCAGGCATGTCTGCAGGCAGTGGTGGGCCTCTGGGTAATCAATCATGTTTCTCAGCAGCGCTGTCAATCAGAGACTCGCCCGAGTGGCACCTATTGACGGTTCTCAGCGTGCCGGCACCTTCCCAGCTCCCTCTCCTCTTTCGGGTTCATGGTAACACAGGCTTGGAGCCTGCTGTTTTTTCATCATAGACTGGAATTTTTTTTCATTTTCTCTGCTTGTGTTGATTCTTTCCCCCTGCTTTATCCTTTCAAGACTATCACAGAAAATACAGTATTCAACATGAATCCCCCGGAGGGCTTCTTGGCCATGGTTTCAAGATCTATTATTCTGTATTTCGCTTCTTTTCCCTCCCTCTACCTTCAGCACCTCACACTACATCCTACCAATGCCTACAACAACCCCAACCATCTGTGCCCCATCTTTGTCTGTATCTCTGACCACATATTTGACCTGCTCAGGGTCCAGAAAGCCTTAATTATTAAGGGGAAGTGAATTGCTCTCTGCCTGTCATAACGGCCCCTAATTTTATCACCAAACTAATTTGCTGGGACTTCACATGCTGGATTTTTCAAGACTACCTCAGTTTTAACTAATCTGCTTCTCAGACCAGAGATTCTAAGCTGCAGTTTGGAAAATCAGATTGTAGCATGCTGCCAGAAGCCACTCTAATGAGCTTATTTTAAGTGATTATTGTGTTGACATCTTTTTCCTTTGTTCTCAGAAAGCCATCAGCGCTAGAAAAATACCTATTTCAATTAGAAATCGCATCTTCATTTTTTGGAAACTAAAAGGAAACCAAACTTACTTCATGGCAAAGTGGAGAAAATGGTCCAGGCCCACCTGGGATTCGTTAGCACCTGTGTCCCACACTCACATGCACCATAACCCAAGCTTGACCCCCAGCCCTCCATGGGCTTGTGTGCATGCTGCAGCACACACACACACACACACACACACACAGCTAGCCCTTAGCCATCCTCAAACTCATATTCAGAGAAGCCACAGCAGCAATGACATAAAAGGCATTAAGGACTGATTCTTTTCTCTCTACTTTCCACAGGTCCTGGGTTTGTGCTTTCTAGATCTAAGCACTCCTGATAGGCACCTTCCTCATTCTGTCAACTTACAAGCACCAAGGCAAGTGACGATCTGTATCTGTATTTGTGGCAGCTTCCCCCCCCCCGCCCCCCCCC
>NW_027531999.1:2067327-2071678 GCF_008692635.1 Crocuta crocuta
CACACAAATGTGAATATGATTGCTTTCTACAAAATCTTTCCCTAAAGAAGGATGTTGCTCTGCACAAAAAGCTTTGGTATAGGCAACAGTCTTTAAACGGGGAACGGAAGTTGTTTTCATCCAGGGATTACTTCTTGCAACATTTGAGCTACAGTATTCGTTAATTAAGGTGGCAGCATGGTGTTCACATAGCTAAAGAGCTAAACAATAGTTCAACTGGAAACTGAAAACAAACTGTGGCAAAGGGGAAGGGGGAAGACGTCATAATAATAAGTGACACTTAGGATCACAAATCGTGTGCCAGGTTCTGTGCTAAACACGACACATGCCTTCTCTTCGGTAATCCTTAGTACAACCCTGAGAGATGGGTCATATTTGGAGACTCACTTTCTAGATGATGAAACAGGCACAGTGGGGTTGATTACCCAGCCAGGAAGCAGTGGAGTCAGGACTTGAACCCCAGACTGGCTCCAATGTTCGAATCATTTTGTTGTGTTTAATCTCTTTGTTGTTAGGGTAGTCAGTTTGGACTCAGCACTGCCGTGGGAGAGGGTTATAATGCCCCTGGATTCCAGACTCTCGTAGGCACCCTTTGGTTTGACTCTATATCCACCAAATAACCTTCAGGCTAACATTTAGCATCTCTGGGGTCATGACAACAGGGAGTTTTGTGAGTCCTATGAGAGTAGTTTCTCCCTGTCAAATGATGAATTGGTGGTTTCCTGCCTACCTCAGCCTCTTGAACATCCAGTTACTGAGTCAGGGCCCTTGAACCTAAGTACTCCCCCAACCCTGTAAACAGGGGCCAGATCTTGAAATGTTCCAGCTCCATCCAGAGACTTCTCTGTATAAAATCTCCACCATTTCCAGCTGGGGGTCCTGCAAGTCTGTGTCCTGCTTCAACCGTGTTTGAATGGAACAGACCTAGGCTCCCACCACCCTTCAACCTCTTTTCCAGTCATAACCTTTGGAACTATCTTCTCAGCCACCCTCTATCTCTGGAACCAGCCAACACCATCTTTTGGGCATAGCCTGTTCATTGCCCACCAACGCTGAGCTCCCAGTTTGGTCAGAATTATTCCACCGAGGTGGAGGCCACTGTCAACGGCCTGGTCAGCATGCATCTGCCCACCTCCTGCACCTACCTCTCTCTGGGCTTCTATTTCCTCCATGCTGGTGTGGCTCTGCAAGGCATGGGCCACTTATTCCCCAAGTTGGCTGAAGAGAAACACGAGGGTGCCCAGCACCTCTTGAAGAGGCAAAAACAACACAGCAACCTGGCCCTCTTCCAGAACACACTGAAGCCATCCCGGGGTGGGTGGGTAAAACCCTGAGTGCCATGGAAATGCCATGGTTCTGGAGAAGAGCCTGAAACAGGCCCTTAAAGATCTCCTCCCCAGGTTCTGCCCACACAGCCCCCAGCTCTGTGATTTCCTGGAGAACCACTTCCTAGATGAGCAGGTGAAACTCAGCAAGAAGATGGCAACCACCTGACTAACTCCACAGGCTGGCGGCCCCCAGGCTGGGCCAGATAGGTATCTCTTCCAAAGCCTCACCCTTTGAGAGGCCCCTCTGGCAACCTCTGGTGCCAAGGCTTCTGCCTGAGTTTCTCCCTGCAGCCACTAGGCAGCTTTTTAACCACCGTGGGACCTTCTCCTGAGTAGTGGACCAAATGGAAACAATAAGCTTTTTTTGCAGGAAAGAAAAATCACCATTTCCAACCACCAATTTTTACTTTTGTTTTCCATAGACACCACACCTCAATTTTCCTCTTTAGCTAAGGGAAAGTGGCAAAAGCAAACTCCTGTTAGTGCTTTAAGAACCTCAGCCTCCATCATTTTCATTACATGTTCTTTCCCTCTTCTCTCCATACCAATATATTTTCTTTAAAACCAAAACACTCCCCATTATTGATGCTCCTTGAAGGTGGTTGACTCATACATACCAATTCTATTAGAGTTACCACAATATCAGCTTGCTTTGTCCAGTTTCTGGAATTTACCAAGAAGAAATTAGTAACATTTGAGATAGATCCTTGATCACTATGCTAACAACCCCCCCCACACACATACGTACATACATATATTTTTCACAGATATAACACATATAGCATCTATGCATAAAATACATATTTATCCATTTGTGTTATCTTTGAAAAAAGGCTCTGCCAAGCACTAAGCTTTTATAATGTCCTAGGGAGTTCATGTCCTAATGACCTGTCCGCCCCTTCTAAGGACCCGTGTATGACTTGATTACCCCAAAGTCAGTCTGTGAAACAAGAAGAGCCAACCATAAGACTCACAATCACTTGTCAGACCCTGATGTGAAAAGGTGAGCTCACACCATCAGAGTCCTCTCTTAGCAATTTGACTGGGAAACAATGGGAGATGGGGCTAGTGAGTGATGGTGCTGAGGGTAAAAAGGGGGCATGAGGTTGGGCTTGAGCCAGGACAAGCCTTGTGCTACTGAGATTGTGAGAGGGTGGAAGGTCACAGTAGGCGAAAGGCAGTCACAAAGCTGCTTATAGGGGGGATGGGGGGCGGGACTTGGGTGTCTCTGTCGGTTAAGTGTCTGACTTTTGATTTTGGTTCAGGTCAGGATCTCAGTGTTCGTGAGATCAAGCCCCATGTCAGGTTCTGTACTGACAGTACAGAGTCTACTTAGGATTCTCTCTCATTTTCTCTGCCCCTCCCTTACTCTCTGTCTCTCCCTCCTTCTCTCTCTCAAAAATAAAATAAATAAAATTTAAAAAAAAAAAGAAGAAGAAGAACCTGCTTGGAACAGAGGAAATAAAGATGGAGTAGACAAGGGCACTTGGGATGCTCAGTCAGTTAAGTGTCCCACTCAGGTCATGATCCTAGGGTGGTGGGATTAAGTCCCACATCAGGCTCCCCACTCAGTGGAGTGGAACTTGGGATTGTCTCTATTTCCCTCTCCCCCACTCACTCTCTTTCTCGAAGTAAATAAATAAAAAATGGAGGGGACACATGTGGAAAAGCGTGTGCCCAGTGATTCTGGGTTTTTTTTTTAAATGTTTTATTTATTTTTGAGAGAGAGAGAGAGACAGCATGAGCAGGGGAGGGTCAGAGAGAGAGGGAGACACGGAATCCAAAGACAGGCTCCAGTCTCTGAGCTAGCTGTCAGCACAGAGCCCGATGCAGGGCTAGAATCCAGGAACTGTGAGATCATGACCTGAGCTGAAGTTGGACGCTTAGCCAACTAAGCCACCCCAGGCGCCCAGTTCTGGTTTTTTGTATCACAAACATGGTGGAGAAAGAACAAAGGGTGTCTGGGTCTTGGGAGGAGGAAGGGAAGAGCCACCAAAGCATCAAAGGAAGTTAGAAATGAACCAACAACTGACCCAATCAGAGGTGTGGTGTGGGGTCCTTTGACTTTGCTTTAAGCCCCTGTGTGTATTCTGAAAGAAAGAAAGAAAGAAAGAAAGAAAGAAAGAAAGAAAGGAAGGGAGGAAGGAAGGAAGGAAGGAAGGAAGGAAGGAAGAAAAGAATAACACTGATATTCTCTAAAACACACAAAATGTCTGAAATTCTCACCAAGGAAAATTTGCCCCACAGGACAGTCAAACTTCTCGAGCACTCACAACTAAAGTAAGAAAGAATCTCTCCTATAGGGTATGGATTTACATTTTGTTCAGAAGACAAGGTTCATGTAGCTGATCACATACAAGACAAAGGAAAGGCGGCACCATAATGGTCTATGAGTTTTATTAATGTGAGCAGAATACACACAGACCTAACATCCACTCCATTTTTCTACACACGGCCTGCAGTCAACACATGACATTATTGCTGGTCTCAAACATCTTGTCACTGCCACTTAGCACCATGCACTATGCATGGTCCTCACCCAAATCCTGAAGTTCCCCAAATTCATCCCAGTCCTGATCTGGGATTAGGTAGGAAACTCTTCCATAAGCCCTCCAATCTACAGGGAATTTCCCTTTCCATGTAAAGCAAACACGTGTATTTTTTATTAAGGCTGCTTACATGAAGCCTTGTACCATTCCTGCTGAATCTTCTACTTTCACGGGGGAAAGTGGACATTGAAGGAGGTTACTGACAAGTCAAATCAAAAGTAAAATTAAAACACATTTTCTGGGGGCGCCTGGGTGGCTCAGTGGGTTAAGTGTCCGGCTTCAGCTCAGGTCATGATCTCGCGATTCGTGAGTTTGAGCCCCAGGTCAGGTGCTCCCAAGTTTGTGTCTCCCTTTCTCTCTGTTCCTTTCCCACTCACACTCTGTCTCTCTTTCTCTCTCAAAAATAAATAAACACTAAAAAAAAAAAAAAAAATTAAACACGTTTTTCAAACCCTGCAGAGTATATAAAAATGG